>NW_027250428.1:0-19521 GCF_030848795.1 Temnothorax nylanderi | reverse complement strand
AGATGAAGAAGTAGAATCTTTTAGAAAGAAAAAAGAAAAGGAAAGAGGTAGATATCATTTACTCAAAACTGGATTGCAGAGGGCTTTAAATAAAAATAAAAGAAAAAAAAATAAGTAGTCCATCTAAAGTTACAAAAGAAGAAATGATGAATATACTTCGCGAATAAATGATAAACCAACGAGAAATTACAATGCATGTTTTAAATTGTTTCAAGAATGGAAAGTTACCAATTAGACTATTTTTAAGCGGATCTGCTGGTGTGGGAAAAAGCAAAGTAATTAATGCGATTTATCAGGTATTGCTGCATTACTTTGATGATATGCCTGGTGAAAATATAATAAAGTGAAAGTATTATTATGTGCACCGTCTGGCAAAGCAGCATTTTTAATAGGTGGAGTAACGTTACACACAGCTTTTGCTTGCCAGTAACACAATACGGAGGACAAATGCCAGAATTGTCGGAAGATGTGGCTAATACTATACGAGAGAATTTATTTGATTTAAAATTATTAATTATAGACGAAATATCGATGGTGGGTAGTACGATGTTTAGTCGAATTGATACACGATTAAGACAAATAATGGGTCGAGACAGAAGTTTTGGTGGGGTTTCTGTTTTGATGGTAGGAGATCTTTATCAATTACCACCGGTATGGATACTTGGATATATCTCCCACCTAAATCATGCATGTTAAGCGTTTTTTCAGAAAATGTATTATGGAACAAATTTGAATTATTTGAATTAACGGAAATAATGAGACAAAAAGAAGATAAAAAATTTTATGAAGCACTTAACAAACTTGCGAGAGGACAATGTCTGAAAAACAATATTGATCTAATAAGATCAAGAGAAACGACAGAAGATTGACATCCCTATAGACGCCATAAGGTTATATGCTGATAATCGTTCGGTGGATATTTATAATAAATTGAAGATAGATTTAAAAGATGGAATCGCTTATGAATGTAAAGCAATAGACTCAATTTTAGGAAATTAAATAGTAAAACGAGAAATAAACTGCTAACATCATTAAAAAATAAAAAAGATCAGAATGCAGTGGTTTAGATTCTAAAATCACATTAAAAATTGGAATCAACTATATGATAACCAATAATGTAGATATTGCAGATGGCCTAGTTAATGGAGCCTGTGGAATTTTGAAGTATATAACATTCAAACCAGGTACCGTAGAACCAGTTAAAATATGGCTAGATTTTCATAATGATAAGGTTGGTGTTGAGCAAAGACGACCATACGTAAAGTATATGAGTGAAAATTGTATGGAAATGTGTTTAGTTCCTTTATCACGAATTTCTGTCATATTGAATGTTAATGATAGAATGGGGTACCAAATTATAAGAGAACAGTTCCCAATTATGCCTGCTGAAGCTTTAACAATTCATAAAAGCCAAGGCCAAACTTATGAGAAAGTATGCATGATCTAAGAAATAATTATCGTATGACGAGATCAATGTTGTACGTAGCACTAAGTAGAGTAACTAAAATATCAAATTTATACATTTTGGGTCGTTTTATACCTCCAAAAAAACCATCCCCAGAAAATTCTTTGGAATTGGAAATAAAAAAGATTTAAACAAGAGAAAAGTCTTGAATTAGCGTACTCAAAAGTTATAAAAGGAAATATAATAAAAATTATATACCAGAACGTACGATCTTTGAATAAAAATATTACCAATATAAATTGTGATAAATGGTATAAACAAGCCAACCTCTTAATTTTTTCAGAAACACAACAATAGCAAAAGATAATTTTACATTAGAAGGATTTAATATTATTTTCCGTTCAGATAATTTTGACAAACGATCAACGAGAGGAATAATATGTTTTATAAAAAAAGAACTGAACGGAAATATTAATGGACATATACAAAAAGATGAAACAATAAATGGACAACATCGACATATTGACTTAATACTTCTAACTATAAATGAAGTACAAATTATTACAAGTTATAGGTCACCATCAGTAACCAATACAGCATTTACCTATGAATTAAATAATATTTTGAGCAAATCATTAGGTAATGAAAAAATTGTAATAGGTGATTTTAACTACGATTCGTATAATGATGGAGGATTTTTGGAAAAAACATTTAGAAAAATTAAATTTTAAACGTGCCCTTTCAACACACGTTTCAACTACAAATTTTAATACGCAAATCGATGTAATATTTATATCTGATCGAATATTTAATTACACTGCTGGGGTATATGAAACTTTTTTCTTAGACCATAAACCTATTTTATTGGACTAAACGAGCAAAGTGAGATACCAATAGCAAGTGTGAAGACTTTATTTGAAGAAAATTTTCTTTATAATAAGGATAAATATAATTCAGAAAAAACTGTCAATCAACATTAAGTCTTCACATACTAGTGAAAAAAAATAAGAATGTACCAAAAAAATGTATAATATTAAATGATAAAATTGAAAATAATGATTTTAACATAGATAATCTTAATTATTCACTGCCACAAACAATTAAAGAGAACGTGTTAAAAGAAAATTCGTGGTTAGATGATCGACCTTTAAATGAAATTATGATGATAATAGAAAGATATATTACATTTTCTCGTGTTGATGTTCTTTTCATAATGAATTTACATTGGATTGAACCGATCTTTACTTCCGATGTTCAGATTGTCGGAGGTCAGCATTGCGGTAACCACTGGCACTGTATTTACTATGATGGTTTAATGCTTCATATATATGATAGTTTGTATTTTGATACTCATTCTTATTACGATCTAACATTATTTGAACAAAAATACATTGAAAAATGATACCCTAATCTGGAACAAAATAATATAATATTTGAAAAAGTAACCAAGCAACCAGATCTTGCGTCATGTGGAATATTTGCAGCAGCATTTGCAGTATCAATAGCATTGGGAGAAAATCCTTCAAATACAAAATATTCAACAGATATGCCAAAAATGCGTAGACATTGTCTGAGAATCATAGAAGAGAAAATATTATTACCTTTCCCGGAAGAATAAAAACAACGACAATTACATAATGACAATAATTGCATATTGTCATATGTAAAAAGCTACCAATCCGTAATTCCAAAGATATAATTAAGGCAAAGAGACAAACAATAATAAAAAGAAGAGCTGTGTTCCAGATTCGGCACGACAGAAAGGAAATGGAAACAATAACTCGTGATCGTGTGCTTTTCAGGCAAATTGAGTGTCTCTTCTGTATATAATGGTAATAGTGGTGACCGCTCAAGATAAATAGTACTGAGATTGAAACCTATCTATTTTAGAAAATAAGATCGTTGTTCACGAGTAGAGAGAATAATCACTCGGTCGAGAAGCGTCGCCGCTTCTCGATAAATGATACTAAATGATACTCTATCGATTAAAAAAAAACAGCCCGATATCTCAATATTTGCGGAAGTTAAAGCAACCACGGACATTTCTAAAAACAATGTGCAGGTTTCTACTTGCACACTTAAAAAAAAACGGAGAAATAAATATCTAGATCTACATAAAAATTAATTAAAAAATTGAAAGTTAAATGCATTTGAAAGTGAAAATGCATTCTGCGCGAAATGCAGCGCAGTATACTTCCGATGTTCGATTTTCGGAGTCAGCATTGCGGAACACTGGCACTGTATTTACTATGATGGTTTAATGCTTCATATATATGATAGTTTGTATTTTGATATCATTCTTATTACGATCTAACATTATTTGAACAAAAATACATTGAAAAATGATACCCTAATCTGGAACAAAATAATATAATATTTGAAAAAGTCAAGCAACCAGATCTTGCGTCATGTGGAATATTTGCAGCAGCATTGCATTGTAAAATGCGTACCCTTAACAGAATATTCGCAGATAGTGATACGGAAGGTAAATACAAAATTTTGCATATTGCAATAAATTTGCTACCAATCCGTTCCAAAGATATAATTAAGGCAAAGAACAAACAATAATAAAAGAAGAGCTGTGTTCCAGATTCGGCACGACAGAAAGGAAATTGGAAACAATAACTCGTGAATCGTGTGCTTTTCAGGCAAATTGAGTGTCTCTTCTGTATATAATGGTAATAGTGGTGACCGCTCAAGATAAATAGTACTGAGATTGAAACCTATCTATTTTAGAAAATAAGATCGTTGTTCACGAGTAGAGAGAATAATCACTCGGTCGAGAAGCGTCGCCGCTTCTCGATAAATGATACTAAATGATACTCTATCGATTAAAAAAAAAACAGCCCGATATCTCAATATTTGCGGAAGTTAAAGCAACCACGGACATTTCTAAAAACAATGTGCAGGTTTCTACTTGCACACTTAAAAAAAAACGGAGAAATAAATATCTAGATCTACATAAAAATAATTAAAAATATTGAAATAACATTGAAAGTTAAAATGCATTCTGCGCGGAGCGCAGTAAAATTGTGAAAATGCATTCTGCGCTAGGGGCAGTAATTATTATGAAAATGCATTCTGCGTTAAACGCAGTATACAATAAAATGTATCTATTATAATCAGTTTAAATAACGAACAAAAATCAATAAACAATATGCTCCGTTCAACAACCTGCATTATATTATTTTTTAGTGGACTAGGCCTACAGGAGAAACCACTTAAAAAAAGTGCGTCAACAATAGTACCTCATGGGTGACGAAAAAATCTATTGTCGTGATTTTTTTAGAAATGCCCGTGTTGTTTCATATATATATCTTTAAGATTTGACGAAGATCGATGAAGGGGTTACCGATTTTTAATTGATTTTTGTAATAGTATAACAGATATTAGTCGCAATAAAACTTATCACAATAAAAAAATGTGTGCAAGTAGAAACTTGCACATTGCTTCCTCATAGTTCTTAAGTGTGCAAGTAGAAACTTGCACATTGTCTTCTCATAGTTCTTAAGTGTGCAAGTAGAAACTTGCACATTGCTTACTTATAGTTCTTAAGTGTGCAAGTAGAAACTTGCACATTGCTTACTCATAGTTCTTAAGTGTGCAAGTAGAAACCTACATATTGCTTTAGTTTTTAAGTGGGCAAGTAGAAACTTGCACATTACTTCCTCACAATTTTTAAGTATGTAAATTATTTTTAAGTGTGCAAGTAGAAACCTACATATTGCTATAGTTTTTAAGTAGGCAAGTAGAAACTTGCACATTACTTCCTCACAATTTTTAAGTATGTAAATTTTTTAAGTGTGCAAGTAGAAACCTGCACATTGCTCCCTTATAGTTTTTAAGTGTGCAAGTAGAAACCTTCGCTCACAAAGCTTCCTCTATGAGGAAGTCAAAACAAATAAATACTAATAATTATACATTGAATAAAATACAAGCTTTCTCATAGAGAAGCTTTGTGAGCGAAGGTTTCTACTTGCACACTTAAAAACTATAAGGAAGCAATGTGCAGGTTTCTACTTCAACACTTAAAAAATTTACATACTTAAAAATTGTGAGGAAGTAATGTGCAAGTTTCTACTTGCCCACTTAAAAACTAAAGCAATATGTAGGTTTCTACTTGCACACTTAAAAATAATTTACATACTTAAAAATTGTGAGGAAGTAATGTGCAAGTTTCTACTTGCCCACTTAAAAACTAAAGCAATATGTAGGTTTCTACTTGCACACTTAAGAACTATGAGTAAGCAATGTGCAAGTTTCTACTTGCACACTTAAGAACTATAAGTAAGCAATGTGCAAGTTTCTACTTGCACACTTAAGAACTATGAGAAAGCAATGTGCAAGTTTCTACTTGCACACTTTTTTTTGCTTCCTCATAGAGGAAGCTTTGTTTTCGTAAATTTCGTATATAAACCTTTTATTGCGTATAAAGTTGGGTCTAGTCAACCAAATTTAAAAGAATTATATATAAAATAGGGGTAGAAGAAACCAAAGAAAAGATTGTTTTTTGAGTTTTTGATGTTAATATGTTCAGAGTGTTCTAAAATGTCGAAATATCGCATTAAAATCGCATGTCCGTATGTGTGTGTGTGTGTGTGTATGTGCGGACTTAATGTCCGTGGTTGCTCTAACTTCCACAAATATTGAGATATCGGGCTGTTTTTTTTTTAATCGATAGAGTATCATTCAAGGAAGGTTGGTATTGAATTTGGCGATGATCGGTAAAGGGGTTCATTTTAAAAAAAATTTTGAATTTTTTTAAAAATGTCCGTGGTTGCTCTAACTTTTGCAAATATTGAGATATCGGGCTTAATTTTTTTTTAATCGATAGAGTAATTACTTAAGGAAGGTTGGTATTGAATTTGGCGATGATCGGTAAAAGGGTTCTTTTTTAAAAAATTTTTGAATTTTTTTAGAAATGCCCGTGGTTGCTCTAACTTTTGCAAATATTGAGATATCGGGCTTAATTTTTTTTTAATCGATAGAGTATCATTTAAGGAAGGTTGGTATTGAATTTGGCGATGATCGGTAAAGGGGTTCTTTTTTAAAAAATTTTTGAATTTTTTTAGAAATGCCCGTGGTTGCTCTAACTTTTGTAATTTTTGAAATATTGCGCTATTTCTAATTTTATTATATTTTTCAGTCTTTTCTACCCCTATTTCGTATATAATTCTTTTAAAAAAATTCTTTAAAAAAATTTTTGAATTTTTTTAGAAATGTCCGTGGTTGCTCTAATTTCCGCAAATATTGAGATATCGGGTTGAATTTTTTTTTAATCGATAGAGTATCATTTAAGAAAGGTTGGTATTTCAATTTGGAGATAATCGGTAAAGGGGTTCTTTTCTAAATATTGGGCTATTTCTAATTTTATTATATTCTTCAGTCTTTTCTACCCCTATTTCATATATAATAGGGGAGACCGGGGCTAAACAGTCCGTTTTTTTTCGGTGCCGATTTTTAACAACAAAATAAATAATTGTAGTTAAATGTGGTATACCACTGTAAAGAGTGAACCTTTAGCTACAAAATTTATATAGGAAATTTTTGTCTACGGCGCTTTGTTTAACCGGTATAGAGCAAAAACGACAACGGTGGAAAAATTGAAATCTCAAAAATGCCGGGGTATAACAGTCTGCACTGCATTTTCAATACATATACGTACATCTAATTCTAAAAAATAATAGGATACATGCAATAATTGTTTTTTAAGAGAAAAATATAAAAAATTATTTAAAATTTTTATGCGAAACATTATTAAAAAATAGTTACGAGGGTTCCTCTTTCCGCAGAAGTCACTCGCCCGACTTGTTTCACTCCTCGACGTCCGATGACTCTATTCGGTGTCTGAACGGTTGTAATTCCCGTCTCATCCATATTCCATATGCAGTGAGCCCGAAAATGCCTTGGAAATGCACCCGGACTGCTTACTGACCGATTAGCCCCAAACACAAGTTTCAGATTTGATCGCCCACGAAATATTAGACATCAACGATAATGAAAAAACTACACTGGATTCGTGTTCAGCATGCATTACTCTTTATAATCACGTACCTCGAGATTTGGAGAGCAAATATTATTGCAGATATTACAAAATTTCCACGCGCAGAAAATGTAACTTTCACCTTTCGAAAACACGTTTGCCCTCGTAAAAATCATAACACGGCAGGTAACCTGCCGAAACTCCGTTGGTCACATGGGTACTATAAGCAGCGTTTACAATGTTAATAGCGAGTTCGCACAATATACAGGTTCCGAGATATTTGATTAGACGTATTTACCCCGTAGACGTTTTAGCCCCGGTCTCCCCTACTTTAAAATTTGGTTGATTATCGGTATATCAAGAGACACGGTAGTGTCTCGCGCCAAGTACACGCGGAGCGAGACCGACCGTGACTCTTTTACGCGACGCGACGGGTTGCGAGTACTCGAGATGTTGAGATCTCGATAAACGAGTGAACGGATCAAGTTCTAAGTAGGCTTGATCGACAGCTTGGGGTCGAAATAGGGGGGGGTTTCTCTTATAATATTCCGCTACGTGCCCTACGAGCGGAGATATTGCGACGCAAAGTCCAAATGTGAAAAATTTTATTTAAGATACTCCTCCTAACGCCGCGATATCTTGATCACGTGATCAGAGAAAATGTCCCTTTCACTTTTTCGCCACTGGCGGCGCTTTCGCGCAGTGCAGATATAGTGCGTTCATATACGTGTTTGTACTGCGCGCAGTGCAGATGTACTGCGCGCAGTGCAGATAGTTAGTGCGTTCAGCGTGCTGTCACGTCACAGTCAGTTCACTTAACCTATCGAGAGATACGGTAGTGTCGGAGCGAGACCGACCGTGTGACTCTTTATATATATTGACAGCAGAGAGCTGATACTGAGATCAAGGAGTCAAGGAGCCTGTTCACACGAGGCGTTTCTGCCGCGCGATTGCGGCCGTGCGTTAACGTTTGCACGAGCCGCACGCTGTCGCGAGGTAAGGTGCGACAACGCGCGTACGCGAAACGGTAGTAACACCGTAATCGTGCCGGCGATATACTGAATTTGAATTGCTTCGTGCTTATCTGGAGATTTCGTATCCCTACATCGTGTTACCACCGCTGCCGGAAAAGAAGGTTCTCTACGCTTGGCAGAAAGTGACGACTGACACGTTCGATCCCGACTTCGTTGATCGCAGAAGAGCTGGACTCGAGGTACGTTTCCGATTTGCAATTATAACAGTATCGTGCGATGAATGTTGTACTAACCTCAAAGTCGGAGCATCCTTGCTCAACGGGATCGACGTAAAGTTTTAGCGGATTTTAATCTTCCGAATTAGCGTCGCAACAATATTAGTCTTCCATTATCTATTGCCTCACAACTTTTCGATTTTAATATTCTGTAGCTGTATAGTTATTTGTACACAATCGTGATATTAATATACATCAGATTGTTCATGTTTTTGTGCTGTTACAGTTCTATGATTTAGAGGAACTGTTTCGTAACGGTGGCCCCGTGCCAGATACAAATTACATATTCCTGGGAGATTTTGTCGATCGGGGCTACTATAGCTTAGAAACGTTTACTCGTCTGCTCACATTTAAAGCTAAATGTCCGACAGGATAACGTTACTACGCGGTAATCACGAAACTAGACAAATCACGCACGTTTATTTGGATTTTACGGTAAGTGCGCAACGATACTTTCTTTTCTGGGCTTTTTTTACATTTGTGTATAATAAAGCTTTGATTTCATTGGTCTCTTCATTTTCTGTTCTAGATGAATGCCAAAACAAGTACGGCAATGCTAATGCGTGGAAGTACTGTTGTAGGGTATAACTCCACTTTTGATTACGCTCGAATAAAATTCTGTTTTAGTTAATTGATGAACAGGTTCTTTGTGTACACGGTGGATTGTCTCCAGCTATTAGAACACTAGATCAAATTAGAACGATTGAAAGAAATCAAGAGATTCCACACAAAGGTATTAATTG
The DNA here is from genome assembly GCF_030848795.1 of Temnothorax nylanderi. Lineage (NCBI taxonomy): Eukaryota > Metazoa > Arthropoda > Insecta > Hymenoptera > Formicidae > Temnothorax > Temnothorax nylanderi. The sequence goes on along the minus strand of NW_027250428.1, from coordinate 10,141 downwards.
TATAAAGTGATATGTCATTGCAAAAGTTACATAATAATAAAAGTTACATGACTGGATATTTACTGTTATTGTACAATAATAATAAAATATCGTTGCTTAATTGCCATATTACAGGTGCTTTCTGTGATTTGGTCTGGTCCGATCCAGAAGATGTAGAAACATGGACAGTAAGTCCGCGTGGTGCAGGCTGGCTGTTTGGCAGCAAAGTGACTTACATGTTCATGGAAGTGAATGATCTTAAACTCATCTGTAGGGCGCACCAATTAGTTCAGGAAGGTATGTCTTTGCTCAAATATTTCTGTCGCAGATTTTTTTAAATATCTCGGAAGTATGTATTGATGACGCATATTTTTATCATGCAGGTTATAGGTACATGATTAATGACAAACTCGTCACAGTGTGGTCGGTCCCAAATTATTGTTATCGATGTGGTAACAGCTAGTATCATGCAGTTCACGACAGTGGATCAGAGATCACCAGTGCTGTTCCAGGCAGTGCCTGATTCCGAGAGAGTAATCCCACCTCTAATGCCCACTCCGTACTTTTTGTGATCTATCTTAGTGGCTCATCTGTACGGATGCGGAAGAGAAATGTCTGTGTCTAGACTCTACGGAATCACATGATTTGATTGGCCGGATCCAGGCTGGTACCATGACGGACCCACACATTCATGAGAATATATCACTGATTATATACATATTACTTTAGAAAATTTTGATTCCCTTAAAAGAAATTATTTGATGCGTTCTACGATCAAAGTACGATACTTAGAGAGGACTGAATTGTCGTGTGATTGATCTTATTCAGGGAATGTTCTTTAGATTTTTTAAGAACTTTATCAGGTTTTACATGTTGTAAAGTTAATTACATGTTGTAAAGCTAACTTTTATACGTATATCTACATCAGTACAAAATTACCTTTTTCAAAAAAGGTAAAAAAAGGGCGCCAAGTACACGCGTGGTTGTTACCTCGGAAAAAACCAAGTGGTAGTATCATTAATTTTATTTCACAAAATTGTCTCACAAAAATTGTCTCATAAAATTGTCTCACAAAATTATTAAATTACAAAATTGTTACTTTATTCAATCCAAGTGATATCTATCTTAACAAAATTATTAAAAACAGAAGTCGTTTTTGTTCGACCCAACTGGCCTAATAATTAATATATTTAAACTCACAACGTTTCGAAAAATTATCTCACAAAATTGTCTCACAAAAATTGTCTCACAAAATTATTAAATTACAAAATTGTTACTTTATTCAATCCAAGTGATATCTATCTCGAAAAAACCTAAATAACAAGTGGTATCTATTTAAAAAAAAATATGTGAAATCTTTTAATACTGCGCCAATTACAAAGAGAGAATATATATATATATTATATACCTTATAACAAAATTATTATTATATCACGAAATTGCGTTACCAAACTCAATCCAAGTGATATATATATTTCAAAAAAATATATGAAATCTTTAAATTACGCCAACTACAAAGAGAATATATATATTGCTTTGAAAAATAATTGTAGTGCAACTACTCTTAAAAAATAAAACAAAATTGTGTTACCTAACTCAACCCAAGTGGTATGTATCTTTGTATTCCTGAGGATCTTTCTATCAACCCAAGTGGTAGTAGTTTTAATTCTCCTTGATAAAATTATAATATTACAAAGAATCATTTAATCATTTTAATCACAAAGAATTAAAGAGGTAACATTATAAAATAAAAATATTTAATTAAAATAAAATAAATAAATTTTTCTTGTAAAAAACTTGGCGCTGCTTTTTTAAAGTCTATCCAGACAAATTTGCATCGCGCATAAACATAAGCGTAAGAAATTTATTGGTTCAGATATATGTGCAAAAGGAAATAGACCAATCCATCTCTTTATGCATATGCTTATGCACCTATGCAAGTTTGTCTGGATTAACCTTAAAAAAGCAGCGCCAAGTTTTTTACAAGAAAAATTTATTTATTTTATTTTAATTAAATATTTTTATTTTATAATGTTACCTCTTTAATTCTTTGTGATTAAAATGATTAAATGATTCTTTGTAATATTATAATTTTATCAAGGAGAATTAAAACTACTACCACTTGGGTTGATAGAAAGATCCTCAGGAATACAAAGATACATACCACTTGGGTTGAGTTAGGTAACACAATTTTGTTTTATTTTTTAAGAGTAGTTGCACTACAATTATTTTTCAAAGCAATATATATATTCTCTTTGTAGTTGGCGTAATTTAAAGATTTCATATATTTTTTTGAAATATATATATCACTTGGATTGAGTTTGGTAACGCAATTTCGTGATATAATAATAATTTTGTTATAAGGTATATAATATATATATATATTCTCTCTTTGTAATTGGCGCAGTATTAAAAGATTTCACATATTTTTTTTTAAATAGATACCACTTGTTATTTAGGTTTTTTCGAGATAGATATCACTTGGATTGAATAAAGTAACAATTTTGTAATTTAATAATTTTGTGAGACAATTTTTGTGAGACAATTTTGTGAGATAATTTTTCGAAACGTTGTGAGTTTAAATATATTAATTATTAGGCCAGTTGGGTCGAACAAAAACGACTTCTGTTTTTAATAATTTTGTTAAGATAGATATCACTTGGATTGAATAAAGTAACAATTTTGTAATTTAATAATTTTGTGAGACAATTTTATGAGACAATTTTTGTGAGACAATTTTGTGAAATAAAATTAATGATACTACCACTTGGTTTTTTCCGAGGTAACAACCACGCGTGTACTTGGCGCCCTTTTTTTACCTTTTTTGAAAAAGGTAATTTTGTACTGATATCATGCATTTTGTAGTGTTACGCATCCTCTTCTAACTAGTCTTATAAAGAGTATATCTTACAAACAGTATGTACAGATTGTAAAGCTAAAGGTGTTACAGACTATTATTTCTAAGAAAATAGATTTTTTTAAATAACATGTAGACATGATACAAATAAAACAAATTTATTCTTTATGTTTTTTTGTACTTTTAAGTACTCTGCATTTAAAAATAATTTACATTATTTTCATCCATTTGTATCACGTCTATTTGTTATTTTAAAAAATTTGGCAATTATACCGTTCAATAAAGCAAAGTTTCAGCTTTAAGAATCTGTTTTTTGAATTGTAATACGATGTTTTTTAAGGAAGTTATGAGCAATCAAAGTCAAAATGCTCATTTCTTATTCAATCCACGATAAAAACTTTCAAAAGTAGAGATTTCAAGCTTTAAAATCCTTTTTTTAAATTTAAATTTTGTTCATTTTTAACAAAGTTACAGCTGCTTGAATTTTGCCTATTTTTAAAGATAAATTTAGTGTTCTTTTAAAATACCTGACACATTGAAGATAATGAAAGTGCTTCTAGCATGCTCGGATTTTAGATTTCGAATATGCAACAAAATCAATATGTAAGTATTTCTTCAGAAAAATGCATCAACATTGGTTAGCGCTTAAACGTTAAATTTTCTTTTCCTGCGTTAAAAACTAAAGCTACGATTTATTTAAACATTATTGGTGCAATAACTAGGTAAAACATCAATTTAAACATACATGTGTAGTTTAGGCAGGATATAAATCCAGGTCAGAATTACAAATTTCTTGAATGTACCAGCATTTAATTATACAGTAAATAATAAATTTATTTACAGTTACAATAGATTATACATATTAAATAAAACTTGATTTGGTAAGTATGAAGTAAATAACAATATAATAGTTTTATTAAATGTTTATTTAGCAATTATGTTTTCATGTATGTATAAGAAAGGTAGCATATTCACATATTTACTTTGTATGTGTGTGTTCATATGTGTATGGTCAGAGGTACGAATATATAATACTGACGGGTTATATTACTGCTTAAAAATACGGCTTAAAAATAATTATGTTACTGTCTCGGTCTTCTGCCTCGTCTACCCCAATGGTAGTTAGCTGACGACATCTTTCTTCTTGTCGTCGTATCCCCGCGGCTCTGCCTCTTGGTCTTCGAACTGTAAATATGCTCATGTACCATAGCGTTTAGTCCAAAGCGTTTGGTCTGCACTATGCGATCGTGTTCTTCTCTATTATTGACAATGCGATCAAGTGCGATTTTTTGCGCATTTTTATTACAGACGTTCTTCATTACATTAACATAACAAAGTCTATACTTTCAAGGTACATGATGATCGTTTTAAAATGGTGTCTACCTGTGAGATCTTTAAGGATTATGCGCAGTGTTCAAGCTCCCGCACGGAGCACATTAAGCTAAATTAGTCTTCGTTATTTTATTTTTATCTTGCAAATTGTCTTTATTTGTTCTTTCTTTCGCGAGCTTACCGATTATTAATATCGAGTCGCCGCAAGCGCTTGGACACTTCGATAAGATTAAAGCGATCACAGACAGAGGCATTCCGGTAAACGAAACGCCGCAAACACCCCAATAGATACAGAGGCTAATACTTCTTTTCTTTTTTTTTTAAGGATTTCTAATAATATCCGTACCGCACGTAGGGCGTTCCCGTCGTTGCGAAACCGTTTCACGACTCGGAGGCTGCAAATGTAGCGAGTCGAGTTTGTAACGCAAGCTCCGTGTCCCAATTCGTTCTAGATGCGCTCCTCTCTACCTTATGTAATACATTACTCGCGTAAAGTATCGCGCAATTGTAATTGTACGTTATAATATGTAGTACAAATAGAGAATATACCGCGCGCGCGTGATGTAAAATTGTAAGAGTAGACCTAAAAGGTAGTAAAATCGTAAAACGTAAATATCGTAGAAAAGTTTCGCGAAAAAGCAAAGGCTCGTTCCAAAACAATAGCGGAAGGCTTATGAAATAGAATAAGAAAGCATTTATACTTCTAGTAGACCGTCGTGTTATAGTTCTGAAGGCACTGTTCAAAAGTTTATTACATTTCTTGGAATAACGGGTCTTCGCAAAACACCTCTTCGAATGGTGCGACAAGGAGAGTCGTTATAAACATCGACATGACCATTGCACACGCCTCCTTCGGTCTATATCACAAAATTCAAAATAGAGTAGTCTCAACTTGACAGCCTGTGCCACAATGCCAATGCCATATTTGTCGGGTCTGTGATCGGTTAGGAATTATCGTGAGCTAGCAAAAATCGATGGTCAGAATTCAGGCTTATGATACGCAATGGCCGGTGCATTTCCATTAATTATGTCATATCAATATCGTATCATTATATTACACAAACGCTTATTAATTTAGAGGCACATTGCTAAGGGTCTCGGTTTTTTTTCTTTTCAAGTTGCTCTCTACATTAATGAACTTATGACAATTAGCTAATTACGATTATTCAATACGACAGCGATTTGGCATATATGTATATATATATATAGAAGAGAGAAGTGTGTGTGACGAACGAACGGTGGATATCTTTCTTGAAAAGAACATTAATGTGTGTCAAGGTAGTTTAAGGGGATGCTGGAGCCGTCTGTTTTGTCTATATCTTTGTCTATACAAGGACAGATATAGTCGGTGAGCACTTCTTTATCGACGCTGATCGAGTTCGCCTGCGGCTCCAGCATCCCCTTAAAGACAATATTTGAGCTCGGAATTTCTTAAAATTAAGCGTAAAAAATGTCATGTGCATAAAAATAATAAGACAACTCTCTACAGATGCTATAACGATCCCGCTATCGGATTTCCTTACCTAAGCAGGAAAACTTTGGCTACTGCTACACGCTATTTGTACTTCGGCGAAAAAGAGCCGAATTTACGATTCTTGCTAAGAACACCGATTGCGCATTTAGAAGAAAAAAGAATGGTACGCAGCACACACAGTACCTAAACCAGCAACAGATCATTTATATGTTCAGGAAGACCTCCCTTAGGAAAATTTACTTAAAAAAACTTAAAATAAACTAGAAAGTTTACCAAAGAAATTACTATTGATAAACTAGAAGTGATTTCGAACCAAACTTTAAGTATTTCTATAATATACTTTAAAGGTTACTTTAAGTTAACTCATGCAATTACTATTAATCACCCCAAAAAAAATATTCTGTCATTTAGTGGCTCCCGCTTGATTTTAGAGGATTTTCCTCTGAAATACGGTCTCAAGAAGATATTTTAAAATCTAGAGGAATATCCTCTAACCATGAGACACTAGACTTAAGATTACAGTCCTCTTAATACTAGAGGACACTGATTTCCGATATTCACCCGGAATAAAAAAAAATTATTTATTTCGAAATTTTATTACTATTTTATAACTAAATTTGTTTCTTAAGATGCAGTCTATGATTATAAATATTTTCTCGTATTTGAAAAACACACTTACCTTGGTGGGATTCGAACTCGGGACCTCTGGATCGTGAGCCAACTGCCTTACGTGGTAGACTACTTCTTAATTTGATGTAAGTGTTATATATAGTCTACATATGTCATAACCAGCGCAATTATATAATTTTCCAAAAATCATCTTAAGAAACAAATTCAGTTTAAAAAGAGTAATAAAATTTTGAATTGGATATATGATATAATATTTTTTAATGTCTCGTGTGGTGCAAGTGTGGTGAAAAAGGGAACTTGTCTTTTTAAGTATACTGTTGAAACAACACCCATAAGTTAAAATCAGCTTTAAGTATTACCTTTATAAAAAGTAAAGTTAAAGTATATTTATAAGTATTACGTTTGTTAAAAGTAAATTTAAAGTATATTTGCGACTTGCTTATAAAGTTTTTATTGAGGTTAATAACTTAAAGAAAACTTTACGCTCGGCTGTCAGTATACTATTAGTCTACTATTATACTATTAGTATACTATTATTACGGCTAGTATACTTTATAATACTTTAAAATACTTTAAGTAACTTTAAAAAACTTTAAGTAAATTTTCCTAAGGGCTTAACAGTACTATATATGCTCACGCTTTAATAAATCTGAATTCTACGCACAACGATTGTAATGTCAGAGAAGCATTTACTGTACTCAGAAAGTGTACTTTTTGCCGGAATGTTTAAAAGTGATATTTCTTTTCTTTTCTTTTCTTTTTATATTCACACACAGCACTGGACTATTTGCGTTATTCGCGCTCATAAATTATTTAAAAGCTCTTAGTCTTTTGAACATTAAAGTCCAGAATGCTGCTCTGAGATATGAATGCTCTACAGAATGTACATAGTAGACAGCAAAAGCGTCTATACCACAGAATGTTCACATTTGCTCTGATGCAAAATATCGTTTTCTTTTTTTTCTCGAGCTACAAAAATCAGGCTGATGCAATGGCAGATACTATGTAGATATATAAAAGTTAGCTTTACAACATGTAAAACCTGATAAAGTTCTTAAAAAATCTAAAGAACATTCCCTGAATAAGATCAATCACACGACAATTCAGTCCTCTCTAAGTATCGTACTTTGATCGTAGAACGCATCAAATAATTTCTTTTAAGGGAATCAAAATTTTCTAAAGTAATATGTATATAATCAGTGATATATTCTCATGAATGTGTGGGTCCGTCATGGTACCAGCCTGGATCCGGCCAATCAAATCATGTGATTCCGTAGAGTCTAGACACAGACATTTCTCTTCCGCATCCGTACAGATGAGCCACTAAGATAGATCACAAAAAGTACGGAGTGGGCATTAGAGGTGGGATTACTCTCTCGGAATCAGGCACTGCCTGGAACAGCACTGGTGATCTCTGATCCACTGTCGTGAACTGCATGATACTAGCTATGTTACCACATCGATAACAATAATTTGGGACCGACCACACTGTGACGAGTTTGTCATTAAACATGTACCTATAACCTGCATGATAAAAATATGCGTCATCAATACATACTTCCGAGATATTTAAAAAAATCTGCGACAGAAATATTTGAGCAAAGACATACCTTCCTGAACTAATTGGTGCGCCCTACAGATGAGTTTAAGATCATTCACTTCCATGAACATGTAAGTCACTTTGCTGCCAAACAGCCAGCCTGCACCATGCGGACTTACTGTCCATGTTTCTACATCTTCTGGATCGGACCAGACCAAATCACAGAAAGCACCTGTAATATGGCAATTAAGCAACGATATTTTATTATTATTGTACAATAACAGTAAATATCCAGTCATGTAACTTTTATTATTATGTAACTTTTGCAATGACATATCACTTTATACAATTAATACCTTTGTGTGGAATCTCTTGATTTCTTTCAATCGTTCTAATTTGATCTAGTGTTCTAATAGCTGGAGACAATCCACCGTGTACACAAAGAACCTGTTCATCAATTAACTAAAACAGAATTTTATTCGAGCGTAATCAAAAGTGGAGTTATACTCTACAACAGTACTTCCACGCATTAGCATTGCCGTACTTGTTTTGGCATTCATCTAGAACAGAAAATGAAGAGACCAATGAAATCAAAGCTTTATTATACACAAATGTAAAAAAAGCCCAGAAAAGAAAGTATCGTTGCGCACTTACCGTAAAATCCAAATAAACGTGCGTGATTTGTCTAGTTTCGTGATTACCGCGTAGTAACGTTATCCTGTCGGACCATTTAGCTTTAAGTGTGAGCAGACGAGTAAACGTTTCTAAGCTATAGTAGCCCCGATCGACAAAATCTCCCAGGAATATGTAATTTGTATCTGGCACGGGGCCACCGTTACGAAACAGTTCCTCTAAATCATAGAACTGTAACAGCACAAAAACATGAACAATCTGATGTATATTAATATCACGATTGTGTACAAATAACTATACAGCTACAGAATATTAAAATCGAAAAGTTGTGAGGCAATAGATAATGGAAGACTAATATTGTTGCGACGCTAATTCGGAAGATTAAAATCCGCTAAAACTTTACGTCGATCCCGTAGCGGTGAGCAAGGATGCTCCGACTTTGAGGTTAGTACAACATTCATCGCACGATACTGTTATAATTGCAAATCGGAAACGTACCTCGAGTCCAGCTCTTCTGCGATCAACGAAGTCGGGATCGAACGTGTCAGTCGTCACTTTCTGCCAAGCGTAGAGAACCTTCTTTTCCGGCAGCGGTGGTAATACGATGTAGGGATACGAAATCTCCAGATAAGCACGAAGCAATTCAATTTTCAGTATATCGCCGGCACGATTACGGTGTTACTGCCGTTTCGCGTACGCGTGTTGTCGCACCTTACCTCGCGACAGCGTGCGGCTCGTGCAAACGTTAACGCGCGGCCGCAATCGCGCGGCAGAAACGCCTCGTGTGAACAGGCTCCTTGACTCCTTGATCTCAGTATCAGCTCCCTGCCGTCAATATATAAATAAATATAATAGGTTATTAACCTATGTAAACACTCACGTAAACGTAGTATATAGAATAAGATAATTAATTATAGGATAATTACATAAAACAATTACCTTGATTGAATTAATCGTCGCGTCGCGTAAAGAGTCACGGTCGGTCTCGCTCCGCGCGTACTACCGTGTCTCTCTCGAGAATAGGTTAACTGATGAACTGACTGATGACAGCGCGCTAAATGCACTGTCTCCACTGCACTGCACTGCACTGCACTGCACTGCGATACTAACGCCGGCAGCCGCCAGTGTCGAAAAAGTGAAAGTGACGTTTTCTCTGTAGACATATATATATTGAATGAGAGCGTCGACGTATCTTAACGACGACGTATCTTAATATAAAATTTTCACATTTCGACTTTTGCTCGCAATATCTCCGCTCGTAGGGCACGTAGCGGAAAAATGAAAAGAACGGACCCCCCCCCCAAATCGACCCCAAGCTATCGATCAAGCCTATTTAGAACTTGATCCGTTCACTCGTTATCGAGATCTCAACATTTCGAGTACTTGCAAATCGTCGCGTCGCGTAAAAGAGTCACGGTCTGTCTCGCTCCGCGTGTACTTGGCGCGAGACACTACCGTGTCTCTTGATAGTATCTGCCATTGCATCAGCCTGATTTTTGTAGCTCGAGAAAAAAAAAGAAAACGATATTTTGCATCAGAGCAAATGTGAACATTCTGTGGTATAGACGCTTTTGCTGTCTACTATGTACATTCTGTAGAGCATTCATATCTCAGAGCAGCATTCTGGACTTTAATGTTCAAAAGACTAAGAGCTTTTAAATAATTTATGAGCGCGAATAACGCAAATAGTCCAGTG
>NW_027250427.1:0-19577 GCF_030848795.1 Temnothorax nylanderi | reverse complement strand
GGGCCTCTTATCTGTGTGAAGAAGCATTTTACGCCGTGCAAGAAATGCGTCGAGATCGTCCAATCGTTCGCGATGTGTCGATATGCAAAAATAGATGACCAGAGTATACGAATACGTCGATTGTACGTCGATGTAATCTTGCGATGCTCCGCGCAACAAGAAGTCGGATCATCGTATTTATACGCCATGTAATTGCACCATAATACGTCGATACAATGTCGAGTGAATCATATCAAATTCTACCGCGAGTTCGCTTTTCAGCTTCAATGTAATTTTTTGCAATGACGCCTTACTGTCGATCGCAATTAATACGTAGGAATACTTCCGCATCGACGCGATCTCAATAAATATCGTCCAAGATCCTTTAGTTTAATTTGCTCTTTTTTTCCGACTGCACACGTCGCGCTCATCCACTCCACGGTCCGCGTCTACCTCTTCGGGGCTTTCAAAGTGAGGTACGCGCTAAACGTGCCTCCGGGGATCTCCGAGAGGGAGGAGGACGGGGCCGGTGGATTCTCCACTTTTACCCTTCACCAATCTCTCTTCTGACGCATCTTTATAGACAGTGTCGGACTGCCTCATCTTCATTTTTGTCCCGTCAATATGAAAAAATGTGCTTTACAAGTGCTTTACAAGTACAAGTACTTACTCCGAAAATGCATTTTAAATCCGATACAAATTCGGGATACAAGCTTCGTAAAGTATTTCGTTATTCCACCTTGTATTCTGCGTACTCTCTTGTAACCCGCATATTACAACACGTAAAAAAACGCTCGACGTTGTGCACTCTTCCGTGAGGGACGTCGGCTCGTTCGAACGGCTCGTGCGTTTCGACTCTAGCGCCGGCAATCCCGTAACTTTCTGTTCCGAACAGATCACGGACGGGCGGTGCGTTTCCACACTTATGCCCGTATGGTCGGCTCGAGGAGAGAGAGAAAGAGAGAGAGAGAGAGGAGGAGAGAGAGAGGAGATGAGAGAGAGAGAGAGAGAGAGGCCCTCGACCTCGGAACACTGTTACGTGTCATACAATAGCTGTACGCGTGAATAAGTTATGGTCGGTCTGCCATATCCACGAGGCAGCACGCGTGCATCAAGCACGGTGCCACGCTCCTCTTCTTCTCTCGCTCTCGGAGAAGTCGCACGGTTTCTAGCATCCGAGAGACGTTGAAAACCGCTATACGTTTCACCATGGGCATCGTCACCATATAACGTACGGTTATTACATTTATTTACCGTTATTTTTGTGATGCTGTCCATTTCGTTACGGGTAAACGGCCGATCGCCGAAGAGATAAATATTTAACGAGCTCGCGCAAAATGATTAAACGCGAGTGAATACATCGTGTCTGTCCCATTCATCTTGCGCGTAACAAGGCAACGAAAATGACGGAAATTTTTTTATTGAAAAATTGCGTAGTTAATCAAATTTTATCTCTTCTAAATTTTACACTCGCATAAATAAAAAGATACAGACACGACAACCGATTATACTGGTATAGGTACGTAGTAATCTTATACAATATGTGTGAAGCTGATTAACAAGTATAGCATATTTTCTTCGGAGCGGTGATTGCTTAGTGAAGTGACAGAAGAACAGGGAAGACGATGGATGGCATGAGGGTGCTCCAAGGACTCCCCATCGCGAACGGTGGCGCAAGTTATCCCTTTCGGACATAATTCACGTCCGAGGGGGGGGAGGGGCCCCACGTTTGCTCACTTGCTCGCATTGTCCTCCAGGGCCCGCGCTTCCCTCCCCTCCCGTGGCAAGCCTTGAGCTCCCGCATTCTGCGTAGCGTCACTTTATAATATTTACAGCCCTCCACCAAATTCCTTCCTCGCCGTTTTATTTCGCTGACTGGAGAAGAGAAGGCTGGAGAACGGCCGGTGCCGTTTGCCTCCCTCACCCATTTCTCCTCCTTCGGCGGATGGTTCCATCGGGGCCCAGCGATCGCCTTTGCTTGATTTTCTCGTCTCTGGTCTGAGTTGTGGCTCGAGGGAAAGAAGGAAATAGACGTGCTGAGCAAAAGAACCGGAGAATGAGAAGGGCGCGTGTGCATCTTCTATTTGTGGAAAGGGTGGGGCCCCCTCGATGGGGCCCCCCTAACTGCGGTCTCTCTTATAAGCGCCCGATGGGGCCCCAATCGGACACATGAAAGCCAAAAAGCCGAAAGTTGTCGTTGAACTAGTGCTCCACGGCCGCTTAACTAGGGCTGATATCTTCGGATAAGGCGAGGGCCCCGCGCTGAACCCCTCGATGTTTCGATGCTTCGGAGAGAGAGACCGGCCGCCGTCATCTATTATATCCGCCATCCACCCTTTATCGAGATTCTCAGCGCGAGACTATCTCTTTCACGATTCCGCCGGCTTCGTCCGCGCGAGGGTGAACGCGTTCCTCGTCCAAGATCAATGGGGATCGTCCTTTGATCGGGATCGAAGATACAGAAATCTGAAATTTTAGCTGCCTTGCGATTTTCAGGTGGACCCACAAAACTTTATAACAATGATGATGATGAAATGGTGTAATTTAGAGAATAATTTGGAATAATATGAATTATGTATTTAAAGACTAGTTGGCATTTTACTTAAACAGAAAAACAATTGTCTAATCGAATAACTTTCTATTAAATTAATGTTTGTTAATTTTTAATATTATTTGAATTATATATTTGAAGACTTTCAATGATTGGTTCTTTCATTTCGGACAAAGAGATAATTATATGACACTTTTGAAAACAGGAACCGACGCGGATGGGTAAAAGTTGCGTAAGCTTGCACAAGCTTGCGTGCCTTCGGCGATATAGGTGTCTATTATGCGCGCGATGCACAGGGTTAGGAGGACTCGTGCGTTAGGAACGGAGTAACTACTCTCTCGTCACGGGCGGAAGAAAGAATTTTTCTCGGCTAAGTCTTACTTTGCGGACAGGCTGGGTTAAAGCGCGCGCATACACACGTAACGTACGTGCACGCCGTTTAAAACCTGACAGCCAGCCGAGATTCAAAGGATCGTGTTGCAACGTTCTTCCTCAAGGTTTTTCGCGCCGCGCGAACGCGCTATAAGGCGTCCCGTAGGCGTCGAGCGTTAAACGCATTCCACCTTGGAGATTACGCGTTGCGTTTCGTTAGCCGCGATTCGCACGTCCTTGCCTCAAGTTCACATTGGTCACGACGCGCTGGCGGCGCTGATAAGGAGAAGAAGAAGAAAAAGAAGAAGAAGAAGAAGAAAAAGACCGTCGTCGTTCCTCTCGAGATGCGCGCATGACTTGCGGACGATTAGCCACGGTTAATCGTCGATATATTATTATGATGACGTGGCAGTCAATTTATGAGAAGATTAATTCCTTTGTATCTGACAATGAGACTCGATATTTATTAAAAGAAAGGAAAGAAAGAAAAATCGAGACATTTTATCAATTGTGTGCGCACACTCCTTTTGGCGCGTATAATTCTTTTGTGTCTAGATGATTTAAATTAATTTCTATCCACAATGCTTTCGAGCTCCGACATTTCGAGTCATCTCAGTTCTGAGTCATTGATAAACTTTAGACATTTAGACTTTGTGGTTCCCTGCGGGAATACTTTTATATATGTGCTACGATTCGCGTTCGGACCTTTAGATTATCCTCGCGATATCGGCTGCGTTGAGATATTATTCGCGTTAGGATGTTGTTCGCCTTAAGAGGCCATTCGCGTTGACCTAATATTGCGTCTCGTTATTACTCGCGATAATTCCGTAATCTTTCTCGCGTTAATTCGAGTATTTCGCGTTATGCCGAGTGTCTCGGCGCATCATTTTTCGCGTTGGACGATCGCTGACGATCGCGTGTGTTGCGTTCGATCAGAATCACTTGCGTTAATCTCAGTTTCCTGCGTTAGGATAAATCGGTAATTTCGCGTTAGTTATAGTATTGCTCGCGGTATTTCCGCATATTTCCTCGCGTTAGTTTAGTATTTCGCGTTATGTTGAGCGCCCCGGCGCCTATTCTTCGCGTTAGGATGTCCTTGGCGATATCACAAGTTGCGTTCGTTCCTTCTTGCGTTGGGACGTTACTCGCGTCACGTTTATTCTCTGCGTTAGATTAAGGTTATTTGGCGACAGAATCCCTGCACGGGTTTTGGACCTTGCGTTCACACGCTCCAAGCGTGGCGCATTATCATTTCGCGGTATTTCACGCTATTATTTCGCGTTTATTTCCGTTCTGTCGTAGTCAGTCGTAATTTGTACCGATACTCTATGTTATTGGTTCGCGAAATATTCTACTATTATCTGTAAAATTGTATGATCTCAATGATTTGTAAGTTTAGCTTCCTCACACTTTATCTTGCTGTGTCTTCCACGCGTTTACGGAGTTAACGTAAATCTCCATTTATTTCTGGCGTCCGCGTTATCATAATTGGTTATTACAAAATCCGACGCCCGTGTTACTGATCACCTATCCGTTTTGGTTCGATTAAAGGAAGCCGAATTGGCATTTACTGTTCATCCGGGGATTATTACAGAATAATGTTATTCTTTATTTGTTAATGGCTTGAGTTACGACATTCTTTATTAGGCGTCACCCCGCCGAATACTGCGCTGCCCTCCATCAACCCCGCCCTGCTATTAGGTCGAGCTAGCCATTCCCTCGCACACTGGCTTATTGCGTTTTGCGTCTCCTTTTGGTTTCTCGCGATTTCGCGGACGCGAATTCACGCGTCTGGCGCCCAACAATAAAATCGTTTCGTGAAGTGTCGGAGGTGCGAGAGAATCACCGGAGAGGCCTATCATCCCGCTCTCCTTTCCCCTTTTGATCCGGCACACGCCGCGGGCCGTTCCGGGAGTGAAAAAGTCGTGACAGTGTATATACAATATATATATCAAAATTTTTTTATTTTGATACGCATACACCTCACATCCCAGCCAAGCAATAAATATCTCCCCGGCAGGACACTCGCGGAATTTCAACGCTTGCATCAAGGCCTGAACTTAGAAACCGCGAAACGCTCGAAATGTCACCCATCGTGCTAAAAACAAAGGAACGCCGACGATAATCGCGCTCTAAGGTGCTTCGGGACATGTGTTGCCACGCTGCCTTAACGCCTCTGCTCGTCGTCGTCGTCCTGACTAGGACAACGAGAGGCACGTCGACGGCGACGGGGGCACGACGCTCGAACGAGGTCGAACCGCGGCGCGCGATCCGGGGGAAGTTCAATTTATGGCTCGGTTTAGGAAGAGACCGCCTGTTTCTAAATTCAAGCGAGTCCGCGATAATCGTTATTAGCATGGATGGAAAGGCCGAGGAGAGAATCCTCGGGCCTACTTGCATCGAATCGCCAATTTTATCCAGTCGATTTTACATTCCTGCGTCACGTAACCGGGAATTCGTCGAGCCGCCATCGAGGAATTCGCCATCCTGTCCACGCAATTTCGTTCCTTTTCATTTAATTGAGCCGCTACGCCCCGCAGGTATAACTGATCAATCGCGATATAATTTTCGACTGAATTATTTCACTTCATAGCGAGCGAATAAGATTATATGTAATACGATGAAAACTCGCAATAAAATCATGTCAGGTCACGTTTATGCTTAATTAGCGCGGAAATTGTTTTTACATTAGAAGTCACCCTCGAGAGACGTATGTATGCACGTGGAAAAAAATAATTAACGCCTTTACACATATAATATTGCATTTATTTGCAGGTTTGCCAAGAGCTCTGTGGAAATGTTCGACGAGCGGCCGTAAGCCAACCAAACGACTTCTACTTATTGCGTAATTCCTTGGCGACGAAGGCGAGCGGGATCGCAGGTCTAGACTATTTCTATATATACATACAAATGATCTTTTATCAATTGCATATATATATATATGGGGTATTCCATGGGATCTCAACTTTTTTTTCACTCACATTCACCGATTTCTTTTGTTTTGCAGTATGTTATTGTATTAAATGATAGGTTCCTTCTCAATTTTTTTTCAGAATTTTATGGACGTTATTTCAGTAGATATTTTGCGTGAACTAATTCCCAGGTCGATATACGAACGGTATATTCGCGGTCCCGGTCTCTAAATGAACTTGTCCGAACGGAAGGGTGCCGGAGGTATTTATGTACGGCGGTTGCTTGTGCCGCACGAAAGCCGCTCGCGCCGTCTCGTCAATGCGGTTGCGATTAAGTCCAATGTCTTCGGGATCCTCTACGGCTCGTGCCACACCGCGTTATTATCCAATGCATTCGTAATGGGCACGCTCTCGCTCTTTGCTCTCGCCAGCCAGGTCTCTAATGAATGGCTCGGCGAGAGCACGAGACATTCATGAGACGCGTAGAAACGCATAAGGCTTCTCTAATCATCCCTACCAGCCTTCTTTCTATCGCTCTATCTCCGTCTACTTGACTCTCTAGCGTATTAGGCACGCATTATACGCGAGCGGTAAGGAATAGTTCTTTCGTTGCGATAAATTTGTCTCGCCCTTAACCATTAGAGGTGCGTCTAGAGATGTCCGTTTAATCTTCGTCATGTTCAACTTTGTAAAAAAATATTGAAACGTTAACCACATTTAATTTTTATTTCGATCAGTATTTAGATTAGTAATTGCAAGATATTCTAATTGATAAGTTTTAATCGGTAGTTATCTGTGTTATTTAAAATCGTGTTGAATCGTGTAAAATCGAGATGTTATAAGACTTGAAATTGCGTAGAATTTCGAGGACACGAGCAGGTCGTTTAAAAAGACGAGGATAACAGAGACTTTACGAAATTGCACGGCTAGAACGCCGTGACATCGGTCTGCCTGGGTAAATTTCTCGGTTATCTACGGCGATCTGGTTCTGTCGATGATGTAACGACAGATCGAAATGTCGTCGGCCTTCCAGGCATTCGTTCCCTCCAGTCTCCTGCGGAATCCGAAGATCGAGTCTTTCCCTTCGCTCCTACGTTCCTGACACGTTTCCTCATCAACGTTTCGTAAGTTCGGATTGTGCTGTGTCCTTTTCTTCACGTTTCGCGCATCTCCCAGAGTCGCCCCGATATGGATGGGCTACTGGAGAATCAGTTCTCCGGAATCGACTTATTTCATCAAGCATTCTCATAAGTTACCGCAATGATTTGATCTTTAACCGAATAACTATAAGTCTCGGATAAAAAGCGCTGTTTGAAATTAATTTAAATTTCAAACAATCGTTATTTATCTCTGTTAGATCGGATTTTACTGTCAGATTTTACTTGGCGACAAGTGATATTTCTAAAATTTTACAGTACTTTAGTATCCTCTCGATTACAGATGCAACGTTTGATCCAGTCATCGTGACTGTGCAGTCATGATAACCGTGGCATTCAATTGTCGGATATTCGGTGCATTATTGACACTGGCAGTGTTATATGCTTCATGATATTTTGACCGACGCGACGATTGTTTCGCGACGGAATCAAGCGTGACCGAGTGGACGCTCGTTAACACTTCGTGGACACCGATGACGTCGTTCGATGAACGTTGCGACACGTAACAGCCGCCGCTACAGCTTGCACCGCGCGGTAGACATCCTTGACTGCCCGTTTACACCGTGACAAAACTTGCGTCGTTTAAAACGCTACGCGTATCCGTCCGCACCGCGGCAGTCGTTTTTATTGCTTGTCGCCGGCGTTTATGGCGCGGCCAGAAAACCACCGCTTCGCGAAATCGCGTCATTCTGTCTGCGCGAGATGTCCGATCTCGAAGTTGTAATTCTCCGCGGGGAGATAGTGTCGAATAAATATCTCTCAAATAAATATTGTAGCTCAATCGACTGTATACTTTTTTATTCTTACATACGCACATATACGCCTTTAAAGTTTATTAATTCCGGATTAGTTGACGTCAAATCGATTGGCACGAGCGATTAATCCTTCTCTCTCTTTACAATTCTACGTGAGATGAGCGGAGAAAGAAAATTAATTAGTCTCAGATTAGACAGCTAATTTATGTCGTTGCAACTGACCCTGAATACGACGATAGCGAGAGCTTCTTGAAGTCCGACATGCGCACTGATGACGTGGTCGGATGGAAGTTGCGACACGAAGCGGGCAGGCTCGCGCGGATGGCGGCCATCCTTGAGTGCTCGTAGCTCATTCCAGCCACGGTATAAAACGGTCTCCATATGAGAGCGCACACGCCCGCGGTGTCGCGGCGGCATGGCACTCGACTTTATTGCATCGCCGCGACCGGATCGTCCGGCCGCCAATGGCGCCCGTCGAATAAGTCATTTATTCTAAGTCGCGATAAAAGAAACATAATCACGGCTAGGCTCTTACCTCACGTTTCAAGATTCGCTAATAGAATCGCGGCGCATCGTCCTTTTGCGCGCTACGCAATGGCGAAATTTTCTCACGACTCCGTCCCGGAGTTTGGAATCTTATTCGATCCGAGAGATCTTGGAGCGCCATTTGAATCTGGACCGGAAATGGAGCTCGCGAAAGTAGAGCTCAGAGTCGTGCTCCAGAGAGCTATTTTAATTCCTTCCTATGATTGGGATTCTTCACGGGTCTCCGGAGGTCACCCCCATTCGGATTCACGTTCTTCGGCGATCGTCAAAACGAGCTAAACTTTTCGACCAGCGGGAGCGTAAAATTAGTGGAATCTTACCGGAGGTTGTAAATCTCGCACGAAAGCCGATCTTGTTGACCCTGATTGGACCAATGACAGAGATGGAGGAATATAGCGAGAATATCTATCTCTGCTTCCTCAACTCTCTAGGAGCGTGTAACGGCGGTATAGAAATTATTTAGCCGGTTATCGTGTATCTACCAAACATCCAAAACTTGGATCGCGCACGTTATCTCGAGACGATCGCTTAAGGTTATCGAGCTACAAGATAAATATACGAGATAAATCCCCTTTTGCGGCGGAGAAAAATTATGTATAACGGCGTACGATCGGTTAGACCAGGTCAATTAGGATGGTCTAGCTGAATAATATAACGCCGCAATATTTTTTAATAATGTTATTAATAGCCGCAGTTTTTTATAGATTTCACCGGTTAAATAAGCGCGGTTATCACATTTAATTTGATAATTATTAGATCTATGATCTTTTGTGTGAATTATTAAATCCACGCACCGTCGCGCGAGGTATTTTTCAGTGTCACGTTTACCTTCGTGTCACAGATCTTTCGATCGAGTCCACTTAGGTGCTATGCCTAGCGCGCGCGCGAACCTCAATTTACTATTCAAACACCGATTCTCGCCGCCTCGGAAATCGCAGGCACTCGTCACGGTGTAAACAAGAGAATAACGACGAGGTGAGTCAGCCTCGAGGATTCTTCGAGGCAAGGGTGTCTGTCAGGTAACTGTGGTCCAGCGGACATAAAGGTGGGTATCCATCAGAAAAGCAACGTTTACAAACGTTTGTTAAAATGATTTTCTGGTGGATACCCACCTTAACGCGCTCGTCGTTGGATCATACATCTTTTTTCGCGGATTTGAGTATATCGCCTGACTATCGATGTAGAAAACAACCTCGACATCATCGCCGTAAGCGATGACACGTTGCGTGACTAAAAGCTCTATCTCTCATCTCTCTCTCGGGAGATTTCAATAAATTGGTTCGCGCGAAATGGATCAAACTGGCGCGTCTCTCTCGGCGAACGAAGAAAAGAACGAAGACATATAGTTTTGCTCTCTCTCTTTTACTTCCCTCTTACCCCTTTCCTCTCTCGCGCCGTCGCGTCGATTAGAATCAACGTCGCGAACATGCCGAGGTCTCTTGCGACAAAATGAGCGTTGGGTGCGCCGCAATCCGTAAAACGCACACACACGCACTCATCGGTTACCGGTCCACCTGTGTTCCACCGCGAGTAATTCACGTATCAGCGCACGCACACGCCGCGCCGTCGGCGACGATCTAACCGCTCACTTTGGTACGCTTCGTTTCTGCTCGTGTAAATCTTATTTTATAGGTTTTATGCCATTTTTCTAAAATGTCACCCCATGGCGCTATATTGTTCTTCAACCACTCAGCACATTTTTTTATTTGATCATTAAACTATGAATTTTCTGTAAGTAGTACATTATCATTTATATTGAAAAAATAAATATAGTAATATGTAGTTTTATTAAATTATGGTTAAGTAAAGATTTATACCTGTTTGATCAGAGAGAGTATCAGGCTTCTTTATAGTTTCTTCTTTTATTCTTTTAAGTAACTGGTTATTTTTATACGTTTTATTACGCCACATCGAAATTAATTTTCCTCTTGATATCACTGATTTATTATTCACAGAATTTTCTTTTTGATTGGAGGGATATAATATCTTTCAGCTGTTTCAGTAGGAAAAACTTCAACAATGCGACTTTAGATATATGCTCACATAATTCGTTTGTCAGACTATAAAAAATTAGAAAATTAAATAAATATAATTCAGAGTAAAGTAAAATGTGTAGAATAAAATTAAATTTTTACCTCGCAGACATATTTTCAATGTAAGAGATAATAATATCGCATAAACTGGTTCTCAATTTTTCATCCAATTTATTTGTTGATTTGTATATCATGCAAATTTGTTGTCCTCTTTTGGTTTTAGAAAGTAATTCTTCAATATTAATCATTGTTTCTTTAATTAATATTTTCCCAATGGGCTTTGCATTTTCTTTATTAATTATATTGACATGTAAATGCTCAGAATCAATTTCATTGATATTTTCAGTATCAAGTTTCTTAAAAATTACATAATTAAAATATGTATTTAAAAAAAATTATTATTGCATAATAATTTTTTAATCAAAAATACTATTATTTTTACTTATTTCAAATAAAATTATTTTATACTTTATTTTTACTTTATAAAAACTATTTGTTCGAGATCATGACAATCGCGTGTCAGCGCAAACACGCTTTCGTTTAAAATGTAAAGTGAAGTCGCATTTAAGAGATTTTTAAAGCAATCGCATGAAGATATCGCATCAAGTATAGCATGGATCTTTCCCTTCTTCGCGTTCCTGAACATTCGCGAACATTACAATAACGCTGCCACGGTCAACCCAACGACAAACAAAGTCAAGTAACCGCTCTTACACACAGGAAAGATCCATGCTGTAAACATCGCAATCGAAAAAATGTAACGAGCACGTCGTGATAAAGGGATCGCCGCTGCGCGCGGAATCGATTTCGTTCGAAGATCACCGCCAGTACACCGCTTCATACCGCCTTTCTCATAGATATTCGCACTCGCTTGCTCGATTTCGCTCGCCGATATCGCCTAGTATCAGTATACTACCGCACACCGCTTTTCCGCACTTGCTTTCGCTTTCGCGCTTGCAACATCTCGCCGCTTTTGCCGTGCTAATCTCTGTGCGCGCTACCGCTCACGGCTTGTCGCCTGAAAAGGACTCGCTGTAAACCACTGTAGGGTAGACCGGGGACAAAAGTAACAGGGTACAGTTGTAACATCGTGAATATTTCTTAAATTATAAAAGATACGTATGTGGGACCGCGAGGCGAGATCCGCTAGATGGAGCGGCATTTGTTTCTTAATTCATTGCCGCCTCTCGCGGAACGTGCACGTGTGCAGGAGAAGAAGTTACTTTTTTCCTTCCTAAAGTAAGTTTTCTTACGTGCATAAAATCTGAAATATTTTTCTTTCTTTATGCCGAAGGTATAAGGTTTTATTTTTATATGTTTTAGTGATTATCTATGTTGATGATTTGCATAATACGATTGACTTTCATCCAGATATTTATGTAAAAAATTTACTTCGAATCATAAAATATCATTAGGGGACAATTGTAACATCAATGCCTGGGGACAGTTGTAGCGTTACAATTGTCCCCGTTGCTCGGGGACAACTTCAACTTAACCTAACCCCGTTTGGTTGGTCTTATTTTAGTGTTGTTTTTTACAATGTTATTTGTATTTTTCTTCGTAGAATGCCGCGAACAAGAAAACGCAAGACGCAACGGGGCACGAAAGAAATAGATTTATACGAACAGGCGTTTGAAGAGGTTATGAAGGGTCAGTTATCCATTCGTGCGGCTGCCAAAAGTATGACTTGTGTCATGTATCTCTGATGAGATACAAAAGGAAGAAAGATTCTACAAATGAGGAAGATCACACAGAATCCTCTGTTACCATGGGATATAGAAGCTGCAATAAAATCAGCCATCTACACAGACACGCCAGAAAAGGAAACGTGCAGATTGAGTATGAAGACAAGCAAAAGAAAAGAGTTAAAAAAATCTTTCGAATTTGCAAAGTAAACCTGAACCAAAGAAATCTAGCCGTGCTACCGCTAAAAAACAAAAAAAATAGATTTATTTGCGTGATTCTTTATTTTCAGTTTTTATGTTAATATTAAATTTATATTTACATTATACATTTTTTATGTTTATATTATAAGGAAAGACAGACAGAGAGAGAGAGAGAGAGAGAGAGAGAGAGAGAGAGAGAGAGAGAGAGAGAGAGCTATTTTCTGTTTTTTTTTTTCATTTTATTATGGTTAATTTTTTAAATATATATGATTATATAAATAGTCTTTCAGTTGAGAACAGTATTATTTGTTTTTGTTTGTTACAATGTAAAAAAATACTGATATTGTCATGTAACAAATTATTTTATCATTAAATTCGTAAGACTGATTAATTAAACCTACTAAATAACCTTTATTTTGTTTATAAATGATGTGGTACAATCGTCCCCCTCTGCTGTTACAATTGTCCCGGGGGTTGGGACGGTTGTAACAGTATTCCTCATAGTCTTTAAACAATAATAACTTTTTTCCTAGTTACATTACTGAAATCAGCACAAAATAATTTTGTAGTCAAATAAATTCTACATCTAAAGGTACAGGTCTTTTTTACGTAGATATTATATTTTAACTGTTATAAAATCTTAAACTCAAAATGTTACTTTTGTCCCCGGTCTACCCTACATATAGACACTGTAAATATATTTCGTTTATTGAATTTCTGTGCTTGCTGTTTTTTGTGGTCGTCTTCTACCTCGCGCCATCTCGCGCTACCGCGTGCTCTCGAACACTATTATTTTTTACTTGTTTAAAATAATATTTTTTTCATCTAAGGAACATTAACATGATTTTCAAAATAATAAAAAAATTTTCATATATTGCAGTAGGGGAGACCGGGACAAACTTGACACTAGGCTTTTTGCCAATTTAAATCTATCGTAGAAACTTGCCTTTCCTACTGTAAATGCGTCTTTATGTGCCAGTATTATCAACGGAATTTGGTGACATTCTGAGTTATGGTTTAATTTTTAGAGTGACATAAACGTTTTTGATGGTGAAAAGTAATTTTTCTGATCTCTCGAAAATTTCTACTCTTTCATCGAGCTTTACTCTTGCGAATCTACCGGTAAGTGATTTTGATGGGAAATTCGATGCTCTATACACATTTTCAAAATTTGTATATTTTTGAAGTGACAAAAGTGAAAAACGACGTTCGGGGCAAAGTCGACACCACGCCGTTTTATCGGCTCCCAATAACACACGATGCTTGTCATGCAGCTATATAGCCCATGACAAATATGTGCGCACGTCTAATCGCAAATTTACTTGCATAAATTGTTTTTCAAACATAAGTTTAGATGAAAATAATTGAATGTTCAACAATTTTTGTTCTCATTATTTTCAATGATTGTTTTACTTAATTCCGAATTTTTGTACTTTCTAAATACACGATAAACAATGTATATTTAGTTTCAGACAATAAAAAATAAGTTCCAGATCAAATTGTGTCGATCAGGCAAAGTGTCGAGTTTGCCTCGGCATTTTTCAATTTGAAAATTTGTCTTTGCGTCACTTTTCCTTTCCTGGGGACAAAACTAAGTAACGTACAGCAAAACTTCCTTAAGCAATTTTGTACCTGAAGGAACACTCTTTAAATGTGTACCATTAAATTTACTTGAAAATTTTAATTAATTGTTAAAAATTGCCTCTTCTGTTTGTTCTTTTCTGTCTGCTTCGCCGCTAACGTTCTTTCCTTTTCCTGCTCTTTTTCACGTTCCTTCTATCTATATCAAAGCATAAAACACTGGGCAAAAATCACATAACATTTAGAGCACTGGGCAGAAATCACACACACATATATATATATATATATATATATTCACGCCAAACTGCATATATAACATCGTGTTATTTTTACATTACATTTAGGAAAATTATTTCATATAGACGTTAAACTTACATACATAGGGAGCTTTCCAGCAAGTGACACAAGCCGACACAAACGTCGTTCTATCTTTCTTTTTTGGCATTTTGGAGTAACAAAGACAAAACGATACCTGTGTCGACTTGTGTCGCTTGCTGGAAAGCTCTCATAAATGAATCTCGCGTTTTATGTAAAATCGCGTTTTATGTTAAATTTGTAAGAAATCGGTAATCTAACCTATACTATGTTTACGCGAGCGTTACTTAATTCTGTAGTAACTTACGAACGATACGATAATTCCTCCGCATAAACTGGAGATTTTATAGTAACTACGATGATATCGTTCGTATAAGTTACTACAGAAGTAATACTCACGTAAACGTAAACTATTACAATTCCTGTCACATGCACTTAGTCGCGTAAAAGAGTCACGGTGCGGTCACGCTTCGCGTCGTATAATAATAGGATAATTATATGTAAATAAAACAATTACCTTGAATCAGAAAAAATATTAATCGTCGCGTCGCGTAAAGAGTCACGGTCGGTCTCGCTCCGGCTCACTACCGTGTCTCTCGATAGGTTAACTGAACTGACAGTGACAGCGCACTGAACGCACTATCTGCACTGCGCGCAGTACACACACGTATTAACTGAACTGACTGTGACAGCGCGCTGGCGAAAGCGCCGCCAGTGTCGAAAAAGTGAAAAGGACGCGATTCCAGCCAATGAAATGATGGCATGGCATGGCATGAGAGACGGTCGACGTAGAAGAAGAAGTATCTTAAAAATAAATTTTCACATTTGGACTTTGCGTCGCAATATCTCCGCTCGTAGGGCACGTAGCGGAAATATTATAAGAGAACCCCCCCCTAATTCGACCCCAAGCTATTGATCAAGCCTACTTAGAACTTGATCCGTTCACTCGTTATCGAGATCTCAACATCTTGAGTACTCGCAACCCGTCGCGTCGCGTAAAAGAGTCACGGTCGGTCTCGCTCCGCGTATACTTGGCGCGAGACACTACCGTGTCTCTTGATATATACATACATTGGGAGAGTTTCTATTAATTCCTTTTAGTTCACCTACATTTTGTAGAAATCGCAATGGACACTGTATAATAATATACGATTATGTTCAATGGTCTTATTGTTTTAGATATTGCAAAAATGGACCTCTCTGGCACAGGCAACATTACACCGCAAAAATTTGTACATCCCAAGTAGCAAAAAATATTTTTTAAACGTTTTTAAAAACATTTTCAGTAATGAAAAAAAAATATTTAAAAACCGTTTAAATTAATGGGATAGATCCTTTTTTTCTTATTAAAAAAATATTTATTTTAATATTGTAAAAAATGTTTTTTTAACATTAAAAAATGTGTTTTTAATATTAAATAAACGTTTGTTAACATTAAAAAATGTTTTTTTAACATTAAATAAATGTTTTATTAGCATTAAAAATTTTTTTAATGTTTAAGAACGCTTATTTTAACAACTTTTTCGACAAAGAAACGTTTAAAGAACGTTCTTTTTCTTTATCTAGGACTAGGAGAAGTTATAAAGACCGCATTCCTAACTGTTTCCTTATGGCTGCGGTCCTTTTGACGCTACAAATGCTTCGAAGCGTTCTTCTTCTCCTTCTTTCTTTATTGAAAGAAAGGAGAAAAGGAATGCTTCGAAGCATTTGTAGCGTCAAGTGGACCGCAGCCTATAATACTGGATGTGCGTACAACCGCGCGTCCTTCTGAAAGAACTGCTTTCTCAAGCCGGTCGGTCACCCATCCGAGTATAGTACCGCGCCCACGTTGCTTGACTTTGTCTACAACACGTCTTTAAAGTGTTGAAAAATCTTATTGGTCCTATGACGCGGAAATTTTTTACAGAACGGCACATAATTTATAAAGCAAAACGACAACAGAAACATTCGATTAAAACATCTCTTACAATTAAATAGTTATTATAAAATAATATTTGAAGTAAATATTAAATAAATATTAAATAAATGTTAAATAAATATTTTTTTCATATTATTATTGCAAATAAATAATTAATGTTAAATAAATATTAAATTAATGTTGAATAAATGTTAAATAAATGTTTTTTTAAATCATTATTGCAAATGAATTATTAATGTAAAAGAAATATTAAGGAGGTTCGATGGCTACAACAAAATGCAGAGAGTTTCATGAAATTTTAATATGTTGTTCTGGAATGCAAAATAGAATTATGTAAATTTTTTAGGAATTTTTCACCGTCCCGTTTTGAAAAAAATCTACTCCAAAAATTTAAAAAGTACAATTTTTGGATTAGATTTTTTTCAAAACGGGACGGTGAAAAATTCCCAAAAAATTCACATAATTCTATTTTGCATTCCAGAACAACATATTAAAATTTCATGAAACTGGCTGCATTTTTAACATAGGTTTTTATGGGAAATGACATATTGCATATACCTTCAGAATGAAATAAGTGCAAGAAAAAATGCAAATAATAAGGGAAAAAAATATGCACATGTAACTTAATAATTTACAAATAAATGAGCGAAAGAAAGAGGAAGGTTACCGCACATTTCGTAGAAAAATTAATTATTAAAGCATAAATTGCTTGATTTTTCGTCTGCTAGACTGCCACGGTCGTGAACGACGTGAACAGCAGCACGCATTATACACGCGGCGACCAATCAGAGCAATCCCCTTCATTCCCACTACTTCAAACGCTAGTGCGCTGTTTCCAGAACCCCCGCGTCCCATTACTCCCTCCGATGAAGCCATCGAACCTCCTTAAATAAACGTTAAATAAATATTTTCTCTAAATCACTATTTTAAATAAATAATCAATGTAAAATAAATATTTAATAAACATTAAATAAATATCATTTTTACAATGAATTGTACAATGTATAATTAATGAAAAATAAATATTAAAAAAACATTCAAAAAACATTGTCTGCTGCTTGGGGAGGCGTATGCAATGGTCATGTCGATGTTTATAACGACTCTCCTTGTCGCACCATTCGAAGAGGTGTTTTGCGAAGACCCGTTATTCCAAGAAATGTAATAAACTTTTGAACAGTGCCTTCAGAATTATAACACGACGGTCTACTAGAAGTATAAATGCTTTCTTACTGACAGATAATCGATAGACGAACTAACATAAGGACGAAGAATCATACAAATATCAGAGCTTAACGGAGAATGTGTATGAGGAAATTTTTTATCATATTTTCTTTTTATTCTATTTCATAAGCCTTCCGCTATTGTTTTGGAACGAGCCTTTGCTTTTTCGCGAAACTTTTCTACGATATTTACGTTTTACGATTTTACTACCTTTTAGGTTTACTCTTACAATTTTACATTACGCGCGCGCGCGGTATATTCTCTATTTGTACTACATTTATTATAACGTACAATTACAATTGCGCGATACTTTACGCGAGTAATGTATTACATTAGGTAGAGAGGAGCGTATCTAGAACGAATTGGGACACGGAGCTTGCGTTACAAACTCGACTCGCTACATTTGCAGCCTCCGAGTCGTGAAACGGTTTCGCAACGACGGGAACGCCCTACGTGCGGTACGGATATCATTAGAAATCCTTAAAAAAAAAGAAGTATTAGCCTCTGTATTTATTGGGGTGTTCGCGGCGTTTCGTTTACCGGAATGCCTCTGTCTGTGATCGCTTTAATCTTATCGAAGTGTCCAAGCGCTTGCGGCGACTCGATATTAATAATCGGTAAGCTCGCGAGAGAGAGAACAAATAAAGACAATTTGCAAGATAAAAATAAAATAACGAAGACTAATTTAGCTTAATGTGCTCCGTGCGGGAGCTTGAACACTGCGCATAATCCTTAAAGATCTCACAGGTAGATACCATTTTAAAACGATCATCATGTACCTTGAAAGTATAGACTTTGTTATGTTAATGTAATGATGAACGTCTGTAATAAAAATGCGCAAAAAATCGCACTTGATCGCATTGTCAATAATACTCGAAAAAAAAAACAAGTGGTAGTATTATACCTCGAAATAACACCCTGTACATACTGTTTATAAAATGCGTAATACTACAAAAAGGCGTGATATTCGTACAAAATTACCTTTTTTAAATAGAGAAGAACACGATCGCATAGTGCAGACCAAACGCTTTGGACCAAACGCTATGGTACATGAGCATATTTACAGTTCGAAGACCAAGAGGCAGAGCCGCGGGGATACGACGACAAGAAGAAAGATGTCGTCAGCTAACTACCATTGGGGTAGACGAGGCAGAAGACCGAGACAGTAACATAATTATTTTAAGCCGTATTTTAAGCAGTAATATAACCCGTCAGTATTATATATTCGTACCTCTGACATACACATATGAACACACACATACAAAGTGAATATGTGAATATGCTACGTTTCTTATACATACATGAAAACATAATTGCTAAATAAACATTTAATAAAACTATTATATTGTTGTTATTTACTTCATACTTACCAAATCAAGTTTATTTAATATGTATAATCTATTGTAACTGTAAATAAATATTATTTACTGTATAATTAAATGCTGGTACATTCAAGAAATTTGTAATTCTGACCTGGATTTATATCCTGTCTAAACTACACATGTATGTTTAAATTAATGTTTTACCTAGTTATTGCACCAATAATGTTTAAATAAATCGTAACTTTAGTTTTTAACGCAGGAAAAGAAAATTTAACGTTTAAGCGCTAACCAATGTTGATGCATTTTTCTGAAGAAATACTTACATATTGATTTTTTTTGCATATTCGAAATCTAAAATCCGAGCATGCTAGAAGCACTTTCATTATCTTCAATGTGTCAGGTATTTTAAAGACACTAAATTTGTCTTTAAAAATAGGCAAATTCAAGCAGCTGTAACTTTGTTAAAAATGAACAAAATTTAAATTTAAAAAAAGGATTTTAAAGCTTGAAATCTCTACTTTTGAAGTTTTATCGTGGATTGAATAAAGAAAGAGCATTTTGACTTTGATTGCTCAAACTTCCTTAAAATCATCGTATTGCAATTTCAAAAAACAGATTCTTAAAGCTGAAACTTTGCTTTATGAACGGTATAATTGCCAAATTTTTTAAAATAAAAAATAGACATGATACAATGGATGAAATAAATGTAAATAATTTTAATGCAAGTAGTACTAAAAGTACAAAAAAAATAAAGAATAAATTATTAGATATATGTATCATGTCTACATGTTATTTAAAAAATCTATTTTCTAGAAATAATAGTCTGTAACACCTTTACTTTACAATCGACATACTGTTTGTAAGCTATATTCTTATAAGACTAGTTAGAAGAGGATGCGTAAAATACAAAATGCATGATATCAGTACAAAAGACTTTTTCAAAAAAGTAAAAAAAAAGCGCCAA
The DNA here is from genome assembly GCF_030848795.1 of Temnothorax nylanderi. Lineage (NCBI taxonomy): Eukaryota > Metazoa > Arthropoda > Insecta > Hymenoptera > Formicidae > Temnothorax > Temnothorax nylanderi. The sequence goes on along the minus strand of NW_027250427.1, from coordinate 65 downwards.
GTACACGCGGGTTGTTATCGAAAAAAAACCAAGTGGTGGTATCATTAATTTTAAATTAAAAAAAA
>NW_027250426.1:0-19742 GCF_030848795.1 Temnothorax nylanderi | reverse complement strand
CTTTTCGTATCATTAAAAGTAAAAAAGATATTTCAGAAGGTCAAATTAAACAAAACAACTTCCCCGATAGGAAAATTGCGCAAATATTGTACAATAATTGCATCATTCAATTGAGAGGAATTTCACAATTATTGTGCTGATTCTTTATAACACAGCGTTCTTAGGCAACATAAAATTTCTGATTGATATTTGCACAAAAAAGAGAAAGAGAAATTCAATTTTAGGTTTAAATTTTGCACAATTATTTCGTCATTTAGAAGCAAAATCACTCCAGCACACTTCAGTAAACACCAATATATATAACAGTTACGTATATATCATTGTTACATATATATACCATCGTTCATTATATTTTACGTAGGAGAAAGGATGCCATCTATCGACGACCCAGCAAACACAGAATATGCTATGTACTACAGGACTAAGGCCTGGTTGCACCAACGTCGCATAACATTTACGCTTAGCTTAACTCACTCTTCGTCTCTTTCTAACTGTCCCCTTAGAAAGAAACAAAGAGTGAGTTAAGCTAAGGTTAAATGTTATGTGACGTTGGTGCAACAGGACCTAACACATAATAAAACTCAAATATATTTCACAATTATTTCGCTATTATTTTGCAATTTCTTTCCAAATTTAATTTTGCAAATATTCCGCTAAAATAGTTCCTTATATCGATCGCTGCTGTCTTGCTGAAATACTATTTAGAAATAAATTGTGCAAATATTTATCAATATTTGCACAAAATATTGAGACATAATTGCAGCATTTCCAGTTTCATCCAGATTTCGTCATATGATGTTATGAATCTTTTCCTATCGGGGTTGTATATAATTATTTCAAAAATGTATGATTCTCTAAAAGATGATAATGATGCTAGATCTGTCGATATTTTCAGAGTTACATTATGATATAAAGATTTTTATATATATGTATAACAGAAAGAGAGTGGGGAGAAAGGAGAAAGAGAGAGGAGTCTAAAAAAAGAAATACCTAAAAGATCTCTCACGTTTGTTTCTTCGCCAGTTGCGTTACCGGTTAGTATAACGCCGTCAGCTAAAAAAAATTCGGCAGCTTTTACCGTTTCCAACAAACTCACATCGGAAGTGATTACGTGCGAGCTGTAAAAATACCAGAAAAAAATACCAAAAAATAATATACAGGGTGAGGCAATAACAATTACCACCTTAAATATATTCGAATCTATAAGGCCCAGAGAAAAATTAGTGTAACCAAAATTGTACGGTACGAAGGGGGCTATCATATAGCGATAATAATTTTTGTCCAGGTGAAGGCGGTACATTTTTTTTCCATAATATGATAGAGGAGCTGAAAAAAAGTTCAGAACTCATGACACAAGATCATTGAACAAGATTTAAAGTGAAGAAAAAACGATTAAAAAATACATTTTTTGACGGATATTTAAATGGCAATAGCTACGCTAATTTTCTTGAGCATACATTAGGTCCTTTGTTAGAAGATTTGCCTTTAATTATACGACAAACAATGTGATACCAGCACGATGGATGCCCAGCTCATTTTTCATTTGTTGCGAGAAATAAACTCAATGAAAAATTTACCAATCGCTGGATTGGACGTGGGGGTCGTGTAGTGTGGCCAGCTCGTTCGCCAGACTTGACACTACTGGATTTCTTTTTATGGGGAACCCTAAAGGACATGGTCTACAAAGAAGAACCAACTACACCTCAAGACATGCAACAACGGATTATTATAGCCTGTGCATCAATAACTCCCGACGTTATTAAAAGAGCAACCCAATCAGTGATCGAAAGAATCCAGTGTTGCATCGATAATGATGACCATCACTTCGAACATCTTCTTTAAACGTAAATTTCATTCAATACAAACATGTATTTTTTAATCGTTTTTTCTTCACTTTAAATCTTGTTCAATGATCTTGTGTCATGAGTTCTGAACTTGTTTTTAGCTCCTCTATCATATTATGGAAAAAAATGTACCGAATCAATTTAAAAAAATGAAGATGACCTTGATATCTCCGAAGCGCCTCCACCTGGACAAAAATTATTATTGCTATATGATAGCCCCCTTCGTACCGTACAATTTTGGTTACACTAATTTTTCTCTGGGGCTTATAGATTCGAATATATTTAAGATAGTAATAGTTATTGCCTCACCCTGTATTTACGCAGAGTTATTTTCGAATAGAGTTACGACGTAAGAGTCGTATGATATAAACCGTATTGAGAGAAATCATACAATTTTGAGCATATTCCATTTTATTTTAAATTATTTTTAAAATGTTTACTATAATTTCATTTACAATTGTAATTTAAGATGCAGTCAAAGAAAAAAATTCCATTTGTGTATCTTTTTTATAAATAAAAAATTTGTTTTTTCTTTTTTCTTTTCAAACTTGCGAGAAAGAGAGGAGGGGACAGAGAGAAGAAAGAGAGAGAGAAAAAAGACATTTAAGTTGTTTCAAAATCTTATACCTATGTTTTTTCTTGACGTCAACGAAAACGAGGACGTTGTCTGCGTCGATTTGTCTTCTGTATCTTAATAAAGTTCCAGCATTTGAATCAATAAAGCCTTCATCAGCCACATGAGAGAAGACAAATCCCTCAGCCCTAATAAATTGCAATCCTGCAGCTTTGGCAACCGCGATCGCTTCCTTGTTGCATCCCGCGAGAATCTACAAAGTGATACTCGACTGATTCAATAATAACAATTTGTTTAAACATACTGTATTAAGTATATAATTTATAATCACTAATTTATCATCAAATTTAATATTAATACAATGATTGAAAGACATTAAAAACATTAAAAAATAGTATTAATATTAATAAATAATTCCATACATTTTATGTTACTAAAAATTTGTTACGCTCAAAAATTCATTATGCTCAAAAAATTATATTAAATATTTTTTATAGTATAAATACATTAAATAAAACAAAATTAAAAAATAAAATTGCCACTAATAAATTAGATGAACTTAATAATATAAATAACCTTACAAGAAAAAAAATACATATAAAAATTTTATAATTTAATTTTATGATTTAATATAAAGTTTTGTGCAATTAAGGAAAAAATGTGGAATCGACATAAGTCAACATGTTTAACATCGATAAATTTAATATGAACAACAAACTTATCGTCAAATAAATCGACGAATTCAAAACAAATAGAAAACAAGATGGAAAGATATTTTAACAATTGTTTAACAACGCCGAACTTTTATACCTGAATGCCACACGTAATATTTTGTGGCGTGATTTTTCTAATTTCTGTGCAAATCCTAGTCATCATAGTTGTAACTTCCGGCGATATATCTTTTTGTTTAATATAAGGAACATCATGCATATTTTCAATCAGAATACCATCCTGAAAGGTAAATTGACATTCATTTCTTTTTCAAAAAATTACCTACTAATATAATGTTGGAAATAACCCAGTAAGCAAACTGCCCACGGTAAGATTGGTAGATTCGCTTAGGTATTACAACAGATCCGATACTATCTGTGTCCGCATGAAACTCGTGTTTTGCCGGTACGACCTGCCGATATAATCTGACAGCAAATTGTCGGCAGAAACCGAACAGAATTTATCATTTCATAAACATTTATAAATAAAATACATCATTTAAGTATGAAACAGCAGATTCTGTTTAGTTTTTGCAGTCAATCTGTCATTATATTCTGTTAGCAGATTCTATATTATTTTTGCTGACATTTTCTATCGACAAAATGTGTAGTACACTTTCGAGAACAAAATTTGTTCTCGACAGATTTGGCTATTCGAGAACCTATATCATTATTAGAGATAAATAGGTAAAAACATATCGAATGATAACAATTTATTGCTTTGTTACTACATTATTCAATTTTAGCCGTATCTTCACTATATCTTAGGATAAATTTTACCAATATGATATACAGTGTGTTTTGTTTTAATTTCACCAGGCAAATATTTCAGAAAATGTGGAAGATACAGAAAAACGTTTCAGACAAAAGTAGGATATCAAGGGGGACAGATGATAAAAATATGGACTTGACCTTGCGTGATCTTTTCAATGACACCCACACAGCACAAAACTCAACAAATACCTTTCAGAGACCTTCGCAAAGTGTTACAAAAAAGATCTCACAAATGTCTCATATATGTCTTAGATACGTGAAAATGTCCGCTATTTTGTCACAAAGACCTTTATGAAAGGTTGCATAGACATCTCCTAGAGATTTTGCTACCATCTCTGAGATGTTTCGCAAAACATTTTGAGTACGTTGCATAGAGATATCTGGCAATTATTACATACGCTCATATAGTAGAATAATTAAAACCGTTAGGTAAATGAGGGAACAAACTATGTTAAACCACAAAATAAATTGTATTTGATTGCATAAACATTTTGTTCTCGCATTTACTTACAATCTCATTTATTCCATATTTGAGCCTATCTCTTTAAAGTTCTCCTATTTCTCTAAAAGGACGCTACATAAAGTTATATTAACTTTTAATTTTATTATATTTTACTTTATGTACCTACCCTTATGAAAAAGTAGTACTGGTTTTAATACCGGAAAAATTATTGGTGAAAGTACTGGAGACATAAGTACTCAAAGTACTACTAAATTCGACCATACTGACTTCGTCAGTACTCCTCCCAGTACTCATCCAATACTCATTCAGTACTCCCTTCAGTAATCCCTCCAGTACTCCCTCCAGTACTCCCCCCAGTGTACTCCCTCCAGTACTTCCCCCAGTACTCTCTCCAGTACTCCCACCAGTACTCTTTTAGTACTTATCGAATACTCGTACTCTTATAAAAAAGTAGTACTGGTTTTAATACTGAAAAAAGTATTGGTGAAAGTACTGAAGACATAAGTACTCAAAGTACTACTAAATTCGACCATACTGACTTCTTCAGTACTCCTTCCCAGTACTCATCCAATACTCATTCAGTACTCCCTTCAGTACTTCCTCTAGTACTCCCTCCAGTACTCCCTCCAGTACTTTCTCCAGTACTCCCCCAGTACTCCCCCCAGTACTCCCTCTAGTACTCTCCCCAGTACTCCCTCCAGTACTCCCTCCAGTACTCTTTTAGTACTTATCGAATACTCGTGGGATACTAACGTGTGGTACAGGCGCAGTAGGGGAGAGTGGGCACCCTTAAACCACGTTTTTTCAAATCACATTAAAAATGGTTTTTAATAACTTCATTATAATATAAATGAGACTATTCGATGTTTAATATAATAAACTTTGTTTGTAAATGATTTAAGAAGTAAATTTTCAGAAATATTTTGCAAAAATAATGATATATCGAAATGCTGCGTTTGTCACAGTGGATCCCACGCGTGGGGTTGATTGAGCCATAGCGTAGAGTACACTGTGACATGTAATGTGAAAGGTAGGGTACCCTGTGACACGTAGTCTATTAACTCTTCTCTCTACAAAAAGGAAAAACCAAGACTGTGCTAGAGAACCAATTTATCAATAATCGTGTCATATTTGTTTCATCAGATGACCTAAGAAATTGAAAACTGAAAACAAAGTCCTATAACCTCACTTTTTGTCGTAACCTAGCAGAGATCAACGAATATTGCCTCACAGCGACTCGATTACATGTGATCTGTAACTAAAGGGTGAAAAAAAGAGAAAATGAAAGTGTGGATATGATTATCGATGGAAATTATTTCATTTTATAGGAAAATTTAGGCACTAACATTTACTATTCCGCGATCAAAACACACTACGGAAACTCGCGCTGTCACGTAGGTAAGTTAGGTAGTTCTGTAAGCGTGACACAGAGGACCCCATCAACCTGCGTCACATTGGACCCCACTGAACATCGATATTATTTATCGTAAATATTTCAGATACAGAACAATTAAACGTTTTTGTGCGCACGTTGGTATTGAACCTAGATCCCGACGAACGTCTTATGAATTTTTTTTTAACTGTAGAATTCCTAGAAATCCATACATATCAAAAAGTTATGACAAGTAAAAATTTACTTTGCAAGGCTCCAATTACATATCTGCCTTTAACTAAAGTATATATGCTTATTTCGGCATAATTTTTTGATGGAAGTTATATGTTTTGAAAACAAAAGTTTTCATACCCACCGTCACTATTTTGCAGAACGTTAATACAGAAAACTCGCACTGTCACATTGGACCCCGTGGCTCAAGGGAGCCCACTCTCCCCTACTTACGCAGTACTATCCAAGTGGAACAAAAAGTCAACATGATATCAAAATAACGTCATATTGATAGTTTAGTGTGTTAATTTAGTATTTTATTAATTTAGTATTTCCAAGATACGTTACGAAAAAGTAGTACTAGCAATCAGTACTCAGTACTGAGTGATCAGTACTCGTAGTATTGACAGTATTAGTATGTTAATACTCATGAATATTGCAGAATGATCAGTACTGTGCCTATTAGTTTCTTACAGTACTGGCAGTACTATCATGATAGTACTCCGAATATTAATCTGATAAAGTACTGACCACTTCAATACTTTGAAGTACTAATGAGTATTATTGCTTGTAGTACTGCCAGTACTGTAAGCACTGACAGACACAGTACTGACCATTCTGCAGTATTCATGAGTATTAACATACTAATACTCTCAATACTACGAGTACTGATCACTCAGTACTGAGTACTGATTGCTAGTACTACTTTTTCGTAAGGGAAGAACGTTTAAGAATAAAACAATATGTTCTTAAAGCATAGAAGACAAAAACGTTCTTAGCCCCTTCGTTGGCAGAAAGAATTCGACAAAAAGTGCCCAAAATGGCAGGAAAATTTTTTATCCTGAAAATTTGTACCCTGGGGTTTTTGAGGGCGCTGATTACAAATTTGAACTTAAAATTCGAAAATTCAAAATGGCGGACGAAAATACAAAAAACGGCTTGATTTGGATATATCTTGGTACTTATGGGTTATTTAGGTTGCTGATTACGAATCTGAACTCAAAATTCAGAAATTCAAAATGGCGGATCCAATATGGCGGACGAAAATACAAAAAACGGCTTGATTTGGATAAATCTTGGTACTTATGGGTTATTTAGGTTGCTGATTCAAACTTTGAGAAATCTCAAAACTGGAATTCTTAAATCATTTAAAACAACATTGAGTACCAAGCTTCATACATTTCCACCTATTTTTTGTATTTCGCTCCATGTTATTGGATTCGCCATTTTGAATTCCTTCATTTTAAGTTCAGCTTCGTAATCAGCGAACCCAAAAACCCCCGAGTGGCAAATTTCATCCCAATCGAGTAATTTTTTGCATTTTTATCCGCCATTTTGAATTTGCAAATTTTGAATTCAGATTCGTAATCAGCGACCCCAAAAACCCCCGAGTGGCAAATTTCATCCCAATCAAGTAATTTTTTGCATTTTCATCTGCCATTTTGGATCCGCTATTTTGAATTTGCAAATTTTGAATTGAGATTCGTAATCAGCGACCTCAAAAACCCCCGAGTGGCAAATTTCATCCCAATCAAGTATTTTTTTGCATTTTCATCCGCCATTTTGGATCCGCCATTTTGAATTTGCAAATTTTGAATTCAGATTCGTAATCAGCGACCCCAAAAACCCCCGTATAAGACTTGGATGCCAAATCGGAGCAAGTTAAATAGGAAAAAAAAGGTTGACGCACTTTTGCGTCAATGCCACACAGGGCACGGATTAATTTGACGCACTATTGCGTCAATGCCAACGAAGGGGTTAAAAGTCTGTTACTTAAAGTTTGTTACTTAAAAGTCATGTATCAAAGTGATAATTTTAAATTAGCTCTTATCAGATGATGTACTTTTTTTCCTTGTCACTGATGTTTAGTAAAGGATTTCTTTTCGGATTTCTTAGACCTATATGAATACCGGCAGTACTTCCATTATACATATTATTTCAGCTGAATTGTATATAGAAACCTTTCATAAACATCACGTAAACGTTTTAAATGTTATGTTTCTATGTTATGTTTTTTAGATGTACCAATGACGTTTTAGTGTTATTTAGAAACTTTTTGGAAACTTTGAAATGTTTCTGAAACATTTCTGTTGAGTTTTGTGCTATAGATCAATGTGATCGATGTTTTCTTAAATGGAGTCCTTCATTTTTATTGTATATTTTTGTAGACCTTGTTGAGACGTTTTCAAAACAATATAATAAAGCTCTCTTTCATTAAGAATTTCCTGAGATATTTTATATTTTGTCATAATACTTTTAATATAAAATATGAATTATCTCGTATTCACTTTTCGATGACTTTACCTTGATACTTTTATACGTAGAATAATGAAAGGAATCGAATAATAATATTAATTTTTACATTTGCAATTTTGTAAAATTGAATGCGTCCACAAAATGTAATCCAACTTTTTAAAATAATTTTTTCTGTTTCTTTTTTTAAAACAATCGATTTCTTTCATTTCTACGTATAAAAGTATTAAGGTAAAGTGTGCTTTCAAAACGGCTCGACCAGAGCTACAAGAATATGCAATAAAAATGGGGAATTCCATTTAAGAAAACAGCGATTACATTGACCTGGCATTGAAAAGATCAATCCATATTTTCATCATCTGTCTCCCTTGATATCCTATAACATTTGTCCGAAATGTTTTTCCGTATCTTCCATATTTTTCGAGATGTTTGCCTGGGGTAATTAAAACAAAACACACTGTATAACATTACTTCTATAATAATTCTATAATTTCTTTATATAAAAGTATAATATAAAAGTACATATAAAAGTAAAATTTAAATGTTTGCAAAATGACAGATTGATGAATTCTGTTGTGATTCCCTTAGGAAAATTTACTTAAAGTTTTTTAAAGTTACTTAAAGTATTTTAAAGTATTATAAAGTATACTAGCCGTAATAATAGTATACTAATAATATAATAGTAGACTAATAGTATACTGACAGCCGAGCGTAAAGTTTTCTTTCAGTTATTAACCTCAATAAAAACTTTATAAGCAAGTCGCAAATATACTTTAAATTTACTTTTAACAAACGTAATACTTATAAATATACTTTAACTTTACTTTTTATAAAGGTAATACTTAAAGCTGATTTTAACTTATGCGTGTTGTTTCAACAGTATACTTAAAAAGACAAGTTCCCTTTTTCACCACACTTGCACCACACGAGACATTAAGAAATATTATATCATATATCCAATTCAAAATTTTATTACTCTTTTTAAACTGAATTTGTTTCTTAAGATGATTTTTGGAAAATTATATATTTGCGCTGGTTATGACATATGTAGACTATATATAACACTTACATCAAATTAAGAAGTAGTCTACCACGTAAGGCAGTTGGCTCACGATCCAGAGGTCCCGAATTCGAATCCCACCAAGGTAAGTGTGTTTTTCAAATACGAGAAAATATTTATAATCATAGACTGCATCTTAAGAAACAAATTTAGTTATAAAATAGTAATAAAATTTCGAAATAAATAATTTTTTTGTATTCCGGGTGAATATCGGAAATCAGTGTCCTCTAGTATTAAGAGGACTGCAATCTTAAGTCTAGTGTCTCATGGTTAGAGGATATTCCTCTAGATTTTAAAATATCTTCTTGAGACCGTATTTCAGAGGAAAATCCTCTAAAATCAAGCGGGAGCCACTAAATGACAGAATATTTTTTTTGGGGTGATTAATAGTAATTGCATTAGTTAACTTAAAGTAATCTTTAAAGTATATTATAGAAATACTTAAAGTTTGGTTCGAAATCACTTCTAGTTTATCAATAGTTTATCAATAGTAATTTCTTTGGTAAACTTTCTAGTTTATTTTAAGTTTTTTTAAGTAAATTTTCCTAAGGGTTATATCGGCAGACTCTACCGATGTGATTATATCGTCCGCATCAGAATGCGGACACGTATGATTTCGGATCTCTTGTGATATCTAAGCAAATCTGCTGCCAATCTATTGTCATACTGCGGGCAGATTGCTTATATACTGAATAGTTAGAACGAATTACAAAACAAATTAGAAACTTACACATTGCTTCCTCATCATTACAGATCGCTACCATTACTCCTATTTTATTTCGCTCACAAAGCTCCTCTTATAAGGAAGATTGTATTTTATTTGATGCATAATTATTAGTATTTATTAGTTTGGCTTCCTCATAGAGGAAGCTTTATGAGCGAAATAAAATAGAGGCAATGGTAGCGATCTGTACACGGAAAAAAAAATGATGTTGTATCAACAGCATCATTTTTTGTATGAACAGCATCAGTGTTATTGAGATAAAATTTATTGATGTAACATCAATATTAATGAACAAAAAACATCAGATAATTGTTTTAATAATTTAAATATTTGGTCCAATAATATCCAATTGAATTAATTACATATGCTTGTGGCAGCCCGTGACATCGACGTTTAATTGAAGCAACTTCTTTTTTTTCCGTGTAATGATGAGAAAGCAATGTGCAAGTTTCTAATTTGCACACTTTTTTAAATTTAAATTTAATCTTTTTATGAATTGATAGAGGATCAGCTTAATAGGACAATTGGGGTTTTACAATCAACGCAATGTCAAATCACTTTGGGAGTTCAGGCTACATGGCCCATTAATGGACTTTGCATATGGACTTTTGATCGCGTATAAAGCTGGGTCTAATCAATCAAATCTTAAAGAATTATATATGAAATAGGGGTAGAAAAGACTAAAGAATATAATAGAATTATAAATAGCCCAATAGCTCAAAATTGGTGGAAGTTAGAGCAACCACGGACATTTCTCAAAAAATTCAAAATTTTATAAAGAAAGAACCCTTTTATCGTCAAATTCAATACCAATACCTTCCTTTAATAATACTCTATATAAAATTACATGTATAACTTATACACTTTTGAAGCAGAAATTGGTAACCCTTTCACCGATTCTCGCCAAATTCAATAACAACCTACCTTTAATAATACTCTATCCATAAAAAATTCAGCTCAATATCTCAAAATTTGCGGAAATTAGAGCAATTACGTATATTATTTTGGACAGAAATCGGTAACCCCTTTATTATTAGCAATTTTTTAAATTATATTCTTTAGTCTTTTCAACCTCTATTTCATATACAATTATTTAAGATTTGGTTGATTGGTTCTTGAGTTATAGATAAATTGAGTTATAGATAAATCCGCACACACACACACATATACACGCGCGCGCGCGCGCACACACACACACACACACACACACACACACACACACACACACACACGCACGCACGCACGCACGCACGCACGTATGAAATGGTTTATTAAATAGTATAAATTAAATGGTTTAACAAGAATATTTTATTTTATAGAAAACATGCGGGTAATGTGGAATAGCAGTGGAATTACTAGCTGCTGGATCCCTAACCTAACTTAACGTACAAAGCGGCAATGTAGTACGAAGTGTCATGTAGTTATATAGTACGTTAGTGTTGGTCTACAACTTTGCTTTAAAGGGTACCTAAGTGTTTTAAACATGTTACATTTGTATATGACATTACAGAAAGTACAAAGATTTAAGTTTATAATAAATTATAATATAATAAATATATAATATAATTGTTATAGACTATTTGATCATTAATATGCATCGAAATACAAAAAAATTATTTTTTTGCAAGATTAATGATTCCACATTACCCTTCCAAAATCTACCTTAAAAAATTAATAACGTTAAACTTACTATAGATAAACGAAATTTATTATTACTTTTTGGCATTACAACTCACAAGAAAACTAAATTTTGTTATGTTCAACAATTTTCAAGATATAATAAAAAAGACTAAGGATATTCCACAATACCCGCATTTCCTCGAGTAGCCAAAAACTAGTTTTTTTCTTAAATTATTTATAATTTGGAAAATTTTCAATCTCACAATTTTGTTAATTAAAAATCAATTCTGAAGGCAAGAAATCCGCGTATGAAAAATGGCTCAAGAGAGTTTTAGAACATTCTATATAAGTCAATATTATTAACGTATTAATCTGAATAATTTACCACACAACAATCGACATATATTGATGTCTCTCTTATTGCATTTTCTACGATCTTTTCGCTGCAGCCTTCATATTTTGGTGTCCCTACAAATAAACATATAAATTTGTTTTCTTTTTCTAAAATATTTCTAAAGTTTACCCTCTCCCTCTCTCTTTCTCTAGGATATATCATGTAAAAGAAAATGAAAATTGATTAGATTGCTATAAATTTTTGCAATTAGTTGGTCTTTTTTATCGAACTTAATTAAGCGATTTAGAAATCAATTGTATTACGCGACAAGCAAATGCGGCAGGAATAGACGCGAGTTTGTTGTACCAGGGAGTGCTCCCACATGCACCATTCCTATAACTGAGCAGGATTGCGGAAATAATTTTCGGAATCTCAACATCTTGAACAGCGAACAGCTGAATCGTTTATGATTTAGCACCGACGTGATAGCACGATCGTTATATCACGATAATCAACGATTCTGAGCCACTTGTTGACACGCTGGTTACTGATTCGCTTATCTCACCACACTGGATTCTCGGTAATTCTTTTTTTATAGCGTTTCTTTGCACATGCGCACGCATGTTTAATGTGCGTCTCTTGATCTGACATCGAAGCATCTATCTTCGCGTGACTGTGATAATCATATACTGTGCGTACTAAAAGTTTCGGAACTGCCAATTATCTCAGAAAGTATTGGTTTATTGGAAAAATGTTTCAGATAAAAGTTGGAGGGTACAAAGTGGGCCAATAGACGATCTTATTAGATTTTAGGTCCGAGGCCCGTGTTGGCCCTTAGGAAAATTTACTTAAAGTTTTTTAAAGTTACTTAAAGTATTTTAAAGTATTATAAAGTATACTAGCCGTAATAATAGTATACTAATAGTATAATAGTAGACTAATAGTATACTGACAGCCGAGCGTAAAGTTTTCTTTAAAGTCTATCCAGACAAATTTGCATCGCGCATAAACATAAGCGTAAGAAATTGATTGGTTCAGATATATGTGCAAAAGGAAATAGACCAATCCATCTCTTTATGCATATGCTTATGCACCTATGCAAGTTTGTCTGGATAGACTTTATTAACCCTTAAATGCCACCCGGGGTCCAGCGGACCCCAGACCCTTTACAATGATATATTTTTAAATGTTCCCCCAAAAATGGAGCTCATGCTCCCATTGATGATAGTTGAGTGATTGACCTACCCGGTTGTACACTTAGCAGTACTCAGTTTATTTAATTTTTTAAATTTTTTATACTATGTTGAAATTGAAATTTTAATAATATAAGCATTTTATTCTCTTTTCTAAGCCTTGAACAACATTGAAAATAATTTTCATAACTAAATATAAAAAAATCAATGAGTAAGGAGACATTTTTCATGCTGGGGTCTTTTAGACCCCATGTGTCATTTACGAGATTCTTGAGAGGTGTGGCATTTAAGGGTTAAAAAAGCAGCGCCAAGTTTTTTACAAGAAAAATTTATTTATTTTATTTTAATTAAATATTTTTATTTTATAATGTTACCTCTTTAATTCTTTGTGATTAAAATGATTAAATAATTCTTTGTAATATTATAATTTTATCAAGGAGAATTAAAACTACTACCACTTGGGTTGATAGAAAGATCCTCAGGAATACAAAAATACATACCACTTGGGTTGAGTTAGGTAACACAATTTTGTTTTATTTTTTAAGAGTAGTTGCACTACAATTATTTTTCAAAGCAATATATATATTCTCTTTGTAGTTGGCGTAATTTAAAGAACATGGGTACAATGTATAATCAACGGACATCATGTATGTCATCAGGTGCGTTCAGCAGAAAACAATGTCAAGTTAATATTTATCTCCTCTCTTTCAAAAGACTAACCACGAACTACAAACTTCATATTATAACATTATTACAATTTATTTGTATTTTTAATTCGAGTCAAATGTGCGCCTGCATCTATCGCACGTCATTTTACTGCTTACCACAGACAATTGGTATTATAAACGTGCCATAAAAAAATGACTACTGGTCAATATATTTCGACACATAAAATATTATGATATTGTAAGATTATAATTTATAATATAATACATAGACGCTAGTCATATAAACATCAAACCATTTCATTACTTGATACGAAAAAAATGCCACTTTGATCTGCCAATTCAATCAGCCCAATTAATTGCTACGTTTTCTTCTTGGCACTAATCAACATATTTCTCTTTTGACTATTTCTCATTTACCTCACAGATTTACATTTCGCTCACTTCATAATTATCAATATCCTAAAATTTAGAAGCAAAGTCCTTTTAACTGTATCTTAACATCACGGATTGATATTCTCAAGTTTTGAATATTTCGTTTACAACATGTGTCAAATGTATCAACGCTGTAACATAATTCTAAAGATTCCAATTTGCCGGTGTACTGTAACGATTTCATATACTTTCTGAAATATTGAAGTGAGATCAACGTTTTAATATGCAAGAAAAATTTATATTCTGCCGATAAAATAAACAATAATTTATTATAATTATTTATACCTAAAGGTACATATATCTTGCTTGGTCAATTCCTCTAACGTTGTAGTATCAACGACAGTCTGCAATATTCGAAATACTCGATATCGTACGTTACAACTATATTCAGTCTCGCCATGACGATTGCCGAAACCTATGTTTATAAGAAATTGTGCAAACAAATCCATATCTCCATATTCCAGCATATAACATATCCTACAATTAAGTATATTTCACAATCAATTGTTGATTTAGAAATTGAATATAAAAAAAATGGTGTACCAACAATATTACCTAAGTAAATTATCTTCATAGTTGGTATTCTGATCAGACTCTTTCGTCGCTAGAAACGTCTCTGTAAAGCTTTGAGACAATTCGGTATACCTGGCATTAGATTGTAGCCATTCTTCCAATAAATCCATACGCAATTTTATCGTATTCAACGAGAACAGTTTACCCAGCTCGTTAACAGCAGCGTTAATATCGGGTCTGTAGTTGGTTGCAGTTCGATATCGTAATGGTATGCTTTCTTCGTTATACAATTCATACACCAGCTTGCACGGATCTTCAATTAGAGCAAGATACTCATCTTTCTCCAATCCGTACGTACGTAGAATATGCTCGGACGTAAATCTCAAATATTTGGATTTAATTTTCTGAAAGTAAAAGCCATAGAAGTCAATATATTTTTTACAACATAGACACGTACTTTACACAGAGATTACCGTACTTCTAACATTCCTTCTTCGAATTTAGTGGAATTCTGTGCCGCCAGCTGAGCATACTCGTAACATTCTTTCGCGGCAGCAACGCGATCAGCACCCGGAGGTGTATGATTTACGACATAGTACAATGCTGCAGTACCATAATAGAATCCATCTGAATCTGTCATCCGTTGTATACATTTCTTGATATCTTTGAGCAACGTGGTATTTTTCGGATAAAGCGACCATGCAGTATTTTTCGATGCAGTAGAATTATTTCCCCATACTTGTGTCACTTCACCTTTAATAGCTAATGTGCATATGAGATGTGCCTCCAAATTAAGTACGGGTGCGATGTCAAGCCACTTGCCGTATGTTCTTAAATTCAACTCAGGTTCTAGTAACGAGAATTAATAAAATGTGAAATTAAGTTAAGTAATCATCCAAGTGCTGGCCATAAATTTATTTCTGAAATATATTTACTAATGATTTTCCAAATATCGACTTTAAGCAAGAACGGAAGTCTCCATTGGGCTATCGGCGGCAACGTACTATGTCCAGGATTAAGCTGTATCCACTCATCGTGTTCCATTGGTGTAGGAAGCCTGTCATGATTGATAGTATGATTATTAAATTCAAAATTAATATATGCGAAATTATTATAATTTACCCGCTCCGAGTGTAATTTTGCAAGAAGCAAAGATAATTTCTCTTTTCCATATTTTTGTCTCCTATGAGATCCATTAGTATAATAAACACTTCATAGTGGTAAAATGTAATCTGGAAATTTAAATGTAAAATTCACATTATAAGAAACTATACTATCCAACATTTTTATAGCTTACGTGTTCCCATAACGTAGAGATACATCGCTTCAACATGGATTTATCTTCCATTTGCGCAACAACTCCATTACATTTCTTTCTTAATTCATCGATTTCATCTTTACAGATAAGTAACTCTATAATATATTACTCGATTATTAAATTGGTGTTCAATATCATACGAAAATGATCTACGTATAAAAATATGTAAATATCCAAATATTAAATTAATTGTCACAAATACATATTATTTTCTTATATCATTTGCCTTTATTCACGCTTGTATTCGAAACGGTTATCGTTGGATTCCACGTTTTTAGTAATATTTGTAAATAATTCAAAAGGCAATCATTGAAATTAAATCCGAAGCTACAACAATAATCTTTTAATAAAGGAATCACGTTCTCTTTATTAGGTACTGTTTATGATCTGCTGTAAAATTTTTCTTTTGCTCGAAGCACTATTTGTTAAAACTTCTGTAAATGTATTAAAAATATATACATTGACACATATGTATAACAAGATTTGCGTTTAATATAAAAATAGACTCAATGATAATGCATGAGCGTACCTTTAGAAGTTATTGAATAACGTGACAGTCGTTGTGCCCAAATATGCAATAGCTTGTAACTCTCAAACGTTTGTGTCAATGATCGATTTTGCCCCAAGCGCGAATATTCATATCCCAAAGTTGAGATTGTACAATGCTGAATATGATCGGTCTGAAATCTACAAATATAAATCTTTACACATTATTATCGAAAATTAATTATCGAAAAATAGATTTATTTTCTTACGATGTAGAAACGGTGGAAAGCCAACTGCACGCCTCTTGTTCTGATAACATAAAGAGAACCGATAGCCCTAATTGCAAATCGAATGATCGTCCGGTGCATAACTTTCTCAATAAATTCATCAAAAGCTGTGATAATATAAATTTCATTTCCGTTAATATCTCTTCGTTTCTTTCAGACGTGCTAAGATACATGAAATAAAACGTTTTGAAAATTTGCAGTAAAGTATAATAATTAAAATCTAAGATAAACTCACCCAAGATATAATTATATTCCTCAATGATGAAGAAAAAACAGTCTCTGATTAGCGACGATCGTTTCCTCCATGCGAGTAAATAAGAAAGATCCATGTTATGCTTTTTTTTTTTTGTGAGTTTCCCTCGGGTGAGGGATAATAGGTGCCTTCAACTCCTCCCTGGGGTTATGTAGCACATCGGTACTTGTCCTAATTATTTATATCTCTTGTTCCTTAGATTATTCTTCCTATTCTTTTAATAAAGTTGTATATGCATCTAATAGTTATCCATTCTTTTCTTCTAAGTATTTTTGTCACATCTATTTCTTCTCTTATTCCTCTAGCCCTGAGTTCCCTATCTAATCTCTCCCTCTCCTCGTCGTATCTGCTACATCTCCACAACACGTGATCGATACTCTCACACTCGTTACCGCACTCACATCTAGCGTCCTCTATATACCCTTTTCTTGCTAGTGATTCATTGACATTAAAGTGGTTACTCCTCAGTCGGTTAATCAGTGTTACATAGTATCTTTCCTCATTTATTTTATGAAACCATGGTTTTTTTCTCGTTCTTTTATAAAAATTCTTGAAGTAGTAGATTCCTTTGTAGCTAGCGTCCCTAACCAGTGAGTCCTGTGTCATATTCCATATTTCTCTTTTAAACTCTTGTCGAAAATCCATAAACGGGACTTCTATTTGTGTATCCTCCTCTTCCTCTGTCGCCTCCTTTGCTAGTTTATCTGCCATCTCATTCCCTTTTATTCCAACGTGTGCCGGAACCCATATGTACAAAACTCTTTTCTTATGTTTATTTATTAGTCTAAAGTGTCTTTCTCTAATTTCACTTATATATTTATTTTTATATACACTCAGGTGATTATTTTGTATCGCCTGTAACACTGCTTTCGAATCTGTTAAAATCGCTATATCCTTAGATCTTTTATCAACTTCACTTTCCATTAAATCTAATGCTGCTTTTATCGCGATTGCTTCTGCTGTGAATGACGAACAATTCTTCGGGATGCTGATGTTATATGCTAATTCTTGTTCTTCTATTACTATGCTTGCACCTAATGATTTTCCTTGCTTTTTCTTAGAACCATCTGTGTATATTATTGTATGTCCATCTTCCAGGTCGTATTTTTGTTTTATCTTCTCCAGCAATTCTCTGTCTGTTGCTCCTTTCTTCTTTCGACTATATCCTATAGATGTATCTATAGGTACTCGTTGTGTAACTGTATTATAGTCCATATCGAATATTTCAAATTTTCTTCTTGGTCCCATTTTTCTTTTGCACCACTTAATTCTTCTCCACGCCTCTCCTATCATACTCTTCTTATGCAGAGGTTGTCTATATCTTGCATAATCCTCATTTTGGGTTAACTCTTCTATCTTCCTGCAGAGATCTTCTTCACCATATATACATATCTTACTGAGAAAATTTCTTGCTAGTAGCTCCGCTCTATCTCTTAACAACGTAACTTTTGCTTCTGCTATTATCACATTATTTGGTGTACTGTTCCTATATCCTAGCGCTGTTCTTATTCCTAAGTATTGTGTCCTTTCCATTTTTAATTTTTGATTTTGTTCTTTAGGGAAATATACAAAATTCCCGTAGTCCGTAATTGCTCTAATTAAACTTTTATACAGCATCAATGCCGTGTTTACTTCCATACCTTTCGATTTCTTATTTAGATATGTCATTAGTGAGTTTGCTTTACTCACTTTACCTTTTGTTTCTTGTACCTGTTTATGGAAATCTAGCCTATTATCTAACCATATTCCCAAAAACTTGGCCTCTTTTTGCGCCTTTATTTTTGTATTTTTTATTTCTATATATGTATCATCACAGTCACCATATTTGGAGAATTGGACTAGAACTGTTTTGTTCGGTTCTAATTGTAATCCTAATTCCTCTAAATTCTTATTTATATTATTCACAGCCTTTTCCAGCTTAGTCTTATTTTCTCTTCTATTATTACTTATAACATATGCCGCTATATCATCCGCGAATTGCACCGACTCATATTCTACCTCTTCTTTGTTTGTAATACCGCTAGTATATAGTGCGTATAATATCGGACTAAGTACTGCTCCTTGTGGTAACCCTTTGTATACTCTTCTGTGTTCTGTTTCTTGTCCATTAACTATAAATTCCGTATCTCTATAATGTAGCCATTTACCTATAAATCTCAGAATATTTTTTGGACACTTGAGTTTTTTTAACTTTCTCATTAAAATACTGTATATTACGTTGTCGTACGCCGATGACACATCCAAGAAAGCTGCCAATATGTATTGGTTTTTGTACATACCGTTTCTGATGTCCGTCGTCAATTTCACTAAATTCTCCGCACATGACCGTCCTCTTCTAAATCCATTCTGATCCTTGTCTAGTTTATTTTCTCGTTCAGCCCACCAGACTAAGCGTTCATTCACCATTCTCTCCATTACCTTGCCTACACATGATGATAATGCTATCGGTCTCACCTTTTCCTTGCCTATTTTGTCTATAAACATTGTCTGATATTTTCTCCAATCTTCCGGGTACCAATCTGTTGTCCACACCTCATTGCATATGTTCAATAATACCTCTTCCATTTCCTCTGTCATATCTTTCAACATTTTATATTCTATTCCGTCTCTTCCTGGTGCTGAGTTTTTTCTGA
>NW_027250425.1:0-19840 GCF_030848795.1 Temnothorax nylanderi | reverse complement strand
ATTTCAGCCATCCAGTGGTTAGGTTTATATTTCGCGTCCCTCTGAATCTACTCACGTGACCAGATTTGACGCTCGAATCCAGCGTCGAGCGTCATCGTGAAATCGCCCTTTACGCGGGAAAACACATGTCATGGGACTCCAGCCTGGGGGTCATTCATGTATTAATGTGGAACGTGGAAAGTGAAAATTTTATATGACTATCTCTTTCTATTTAACATCAATAGAAAGAGAGATTTTTCATTTTTCACGTTTCCACCCTAGGGGAAAAGATTTATGATTGACCCCTGAGCCAAACATTTCTAGGAAATTACTAAACTGCTGCTCACTGCTGCTGCATTTCACTGCCCATGAAAACCTACCTTAAAGAAACAGCATATCTCTCATCAGTCTTATCTCACAAATATAACAGGTGCGATAACCCAAATATAGCGTTCTCACGCTATTAATTTAAATTTATTTATAAAATTGTCTTTATAGATGTTTTGCGAAAAGGATATAATCGAAAGGTTTCTTTTGTTGAACCTACAAAACGATGACAAATCAATGAGTCATGAAATACATTCTTACTAGTGCCTATTCACTGCACTTTCTTATCGCTCTCTCTTTTTCTATCTGAATGATACGAAAGTACAGTGAGGAGCAACAATAAAATGAGTTCCTTTTTCGGTGTAGATGAGCGCATTATTTCTAACTTCCAGCCAATTGCGAACCTACAAATGGTGCACTCATCTACACCGAAAGGAAACCCATTTATGCTCCCCAGTGTAAATTTTTCTCTTTCGAGTGCAGAGGATACAAGATAGTGCAGTTAAAAGGAACAGATGTATGACGTAAGTCCGTATTTGTTGAGTTGAAATAGTTGAATATGAAAAGAATATGGCGACAGTGATCTCGTAGCAGTGGATGAGCTTTCGATTTCGACCTCGAAGTACGTACCAGTGTTCATCGTCGTGTGATTAGAAGTGTTTTTTTTTAAGTATCCGATAAATCGGAGACGCGACACGATGAGCTTCTTCAGCAAGGTGTTCGGCGGCAAGAAGGATCCGGCTGCACCCTCGACGGCCGAGGCGATTCAGAAATTACGCGAAACGGAGGATATGTTGATAAAGAAGCAGGAGTTCTTAGAGAGCAAAATAGACAATGAAGTGTTAATAGCGAAGAAGAATGCGTCGAAGAACAAGCGAGGTAGCATATATAACTTGTGCATCCTTTGCAACTTTCATACTTCGAGTCTGACTTTACAACTCAACTGTCAGTTTGATTGATTGTTATATGTATTTGTCTCTTTCATTTGCGCTCTATTTGTCATTCTGAATTATTATCGTCTCTCTTATGCTTACATTATGTTTTTAAACGATGTCTACATTTAGTATAGTTGTGTGTCTAATTCAACTCGTCACTTAAAATTAAAAGCTATATCTATATAATATATATATATATATACATATATATGTATATATATACATATATATATGTATATATATACATATATATGTATATGTATGTATGTATGAGGATAAGTCAATAATTATCTGGAATATATTTATGCAATTTATTGAAGCATCAATAGAGATTACATTTATATATTATTTCAATATATTCTCTTTGGTTTTTAACGCATTTAGTTCAGCATTTCACAAATTTATTTATGCTATCAGAAAAAAGTTCCTTGTTCTTTTAGCTACGTATATCATTTCTTTCACACTGTGGTCAATGTTAAATCAAGGATTTCTTAAGACATCTTTGAATGAATCATATAAATAGTCATTACCTGAAACAAGTGATACTAGAGACCAGATTACGGTGCCGTTTTCCCCATTCCAAGCGCGTGCTAGCAGCCGTGAGAAGTACCCTCTACACCGTGCTGTCTAGCGGTGTAACATAGCAAATATATTTATTTATTTATTTATATAATGTTCTCACGGCGCTCGGCCGCTAGCACGCGCTTGGAGTGGGGAAAACGGCACTGCAAACCGGTCTTTAGTGGTTACCATCTGTTTGGTATACTCAAAGATGTCTTAAGAGATCAATTTACCATTGACCGAAATATGAAAGAAGCAATGCACGCATGGCCAAGACTCAAAAATATTCTTTTCTGAAAGCATAAATAACCTTGTGGAATATCAAGTGTATTGAAAAGCAAGAGGATTACATTGGAAAATAAGGTAAATATAAATCTCTATTGGTGCTGCAATAAATTTTATTCCTTAAATTTTATGCTTAATTACATTCTGGATACTTATTACTTCTTCCGTATTCAAATAATATGTCCATGTAAATCCAATATGTCGAAAACAGATTTTTACCTGCTATAAGTTTTGCCGGCAGAGTACAAAAAATGTAATAAAATCTGCTGACAGAATACTGCTGGCAAATTTAATGCAGAAACCAGGCAGAATCTGCTGTTTTTCTAATCATTTAAATGACATATTTTATTTGTAAATAGTTTTGAAATGATAGATTCTGCTTGATTTTTATAATAAATTATGTCAATAGGCTCTGCTAGAAGAACACAAGCTTAATTAAAGACAAAAGTTGATGCCACAAATTGACTGACAAACTGTTAGCATATTGCTAACATTTTGCTTACTGGATATGATTGAATTAAGCATTAAGAATATTATATATCTTTTAGCTGCCATTCAAGCCCTGAAAAGAAAGAAACGATATGAAAAACAGTTACAGCAAATTGATGGCACACTGTCTACGATTGAAATGCAAAGAGAAGCACTGGAGAGTGCAAATACAAATACCGCCGTTCTTACTACCATGAAGGGTGCCGCAGATGCGATGAAGGCTGCGCATCAACATATGTAAGATTTTCACATTTTACCATTATTAGTAATTGGCTATTTTTCAATATAATCTTTGGGTTATCTGAAAGTAATATCTTAATATAAGGTGGATATGTTAAAAATGAAAAGTTATTTCTTTAAATATGAAAATAAATATATAAAATATACGTCTGAGTTATATACAATAATTTATGTATTAAATAATGTATTTATATTTTTGTTATATTTAAATTACTTTTTGTTATATTTGTATTATATATTTGTTATATTTATACTATAGGGATGTCGACCAAGTACACGATATGATGGATGATATAGCAGAGCAACAAGATGTGGCTAGAGAAATTTCAGATGCCATATCTAACCCAGTAGCATTTGGCCAGGATGCTGATGAGGACGAGTTAGAAAAGGAGCTAGAGGAACTTCAACAAGAACAGCTTGATAAAGAATTACTTGGTATTGATACAACGACAGATGAACTACCAGCAGTACCAACTTCAGTTCCTGTTGCGCCAAGCAAAATTCGCACAAGTAACTATTATTCTTATAATGGTATAAATTTCTCATATATTATAAAAATATAAAAATATGAACAATTGTGTCACGCATATCTGAAAAAATTATTATAATTTATGGCATCGATTTATGGTCTTAAATTAGAGCAATAAAATATTAAAATTTTATTTATAGAAGCTAAACCGGAAGAAGACGACGACTTGAAAGAGTTAGAGCATGGGCATCGTAAAGTGATATTAGAAGTGATGTTAAAATCAAAGATACAAGATGTTTTTAGATAATGTAAATTGTATATTATTATCACCATGCATAAATTACTATATCATTAAATAATTAATTAATTAAATTAATTTTCTAATATGAGTATGCAATGCTAAATTTCTTAAGGTAGTTCTCCAGTCCTTGTACTAGAGAAATCGATTTTCTCTAGATTTTCTGAAACTGTGAATATACGTTAATTTAGGTGTGCTTTATGCGTGGTCGAAACTTAAGTACCTCTTGCGGTATAAAAAAAATCAAAATACTGAGCCTCAAAGTTTCAATTTCTTTTACTAAATTTTAGTAAAATTGAAACTTTGGAGGCTCAGTATCTCGATTTTTATACCGCAAGAGGTACTGCAGTATCTGACATCGAGATACTGCATCGAGAAAATCGAGATACTGAGCCTCCAAAGTTTCAATTTTTACTAAATTTAGTAAAAGAAGTTGAAACTTTGAGGCTCAGTATCTTGATTTTTTATACCGCAAGAGGTACTGAAGTTAGACCACGCATAAAGCACACCTAAATTAACGTATATTCACAGTTTCAAGAAAATCTAGAGAAAATCGATTTCCTCTAGTACAAGGACCGGAGAACTACCTTAAGCAGAACTTTCGAACAAAACTACTGATGTTAATATTTAAGCTTAAAGATAAATATTTAAGAGTAAAGATTATATTGCTTGTACTTTTATGTGTGGTAAATATTACTAATAAGTGAAAGAACAAACAAAAGTTGCTTATAATCAGTGGCAGAGAAAGAGAGTAGCATATTTTATATTTACAGTAAATATATTGCTAATATACAATAAACGTTAAAACTTAGGAGGCAATGTTGAATACCCCAATTCATGTAACATTCAAATATATATCTACTATTATATAAAAGGGAAAAGTTTGTACCATTGTTCGAGGTAATCTTAGAAACTACTGAATCGATTAAAAAATTTTTACACTGGTTGATACTCTCAATACAGGCCCTGGATCAAAATCCAATAAGATCGTCTATGGTCCCCTTCAAACCTTTCAACTTTTATTGAAACACTTTCCAATAAACCAAGCCGTCAATTAACACTTAACGAAAATTAACACAATAACATTTAAACGACACCCAACGATAAAGGGATCATGGCGACACTGATTAAATCGACATAGAACATTAAGGGGATCCTGGAGTGACAGCGACAAGGCATAATCGGTCTAAGCAATATCTTTGAATTGGCTGAACAGAATGGAAAATTCTTTTACACGATTAAAGTACGCACAAAAATGTAGAGGGCTGTACATGATTTTTTCTGATAAACTAAAAAAAAATTTTATTTTTATAAATATTGTCTTCACCTGACGACAATATTTGCTTTATACAAAAATTCTGCAGTTTTTCTATAAAAAATAGTGATGCAGCCCTCTACAAAAGACTGTCAGGAATAATATCGTGCAATTAGAAGTAAGATTTGAAGCCTAAAAAAAAAAATATTACTTAGACTAGAGTCCTATATTAGTAGAGAGACGCAAACTTGTTCCTCCTTCTGATTGGTCGGTTATAGACCAATAGACAGTAGTGAGTACGATCATAAGATGGCGGTCTTTTGACTAGGGGGTGCGTTCCGTTTCACGCATTGAGCGCATAGACTGCATAGAGAACCGTTCCGTTTCACTCAATGCGCGCATCAGTGAGTATCGATAGCGCACAGAATTCCCCAGACCCCCACCACTTCTCGCGCATTAAACGTGCATCAGCTACCGCAGCTCGGACGTGAAGCATTTGATGCAGAGTTAATGCGTCCGCGGAAAATTCAAAAAGGCGCCTTTTGCTCGGATTTGCGTTCATTTGAGTTGCAGTTAAAATAATTATGGAAAGTGAAATGATCGAATTTCCAGTCATTATTGACGAAAGTAATGAAGTTATCACCCTTTTTCTCGACAAAGAAACCGCTGCGAAGGCTAATCAAGGTACAAAATATGTACAATTAGTATATACTTATATAACATGTAATTATAACCTCGAAATTAACGAAAGATTTTTACAGATGAACAGTTTTTGCGAAGAATTATAAATCAATACAAGCAAAATGCTGATGGATTGAAAGATGCATTGCCATCATCTGCAGTTACTGAAACTATCACCGAAGAACCCAGAACCAGTATAGTTTTTCACAATTTTACATCTTGCTAAGCAATTAGTGTGAACTTTGCAATAAAATTTAATTTATAATGACTTCTTTATAAACTTTCAGATGAGTCAAAATCAAAATGTTTTGTGTGGCCTGATGCTGCAGTACTTTTACTTATAGAACAGTACAGGGGAAAAGAGCATGAATTTAATACTGGGATAAAGAGGCATAACGTCATTTGGGGAGATATTGCTACCGAAATGAAAGAAGCCGACAAAAAGTATGAGGTTACTGGACTTCAATGTTCTACAAAATTTGCTGGCTTGAGACGAACGTACAAAAATATATATGAGCAGAACAAAAAGAGCGGTAACTCCCATAGTAGTTGGGGTTTTTATTCAGTAAGTATATGCATATGTGTTTGTAAATATAATTTGTACTATATATATAGACTTACAAAATTGATTTTGTGTTTGAAGGTTATGGATTCATTAATCGGTGAGAAGGCTTATATAAAACCTTTAGCCGAAGCATCCAGCGAAGGTCCAACACCACAATTAATATCGATGAACCATCTATATCAGGATCATCTCCTTTGCTTGTTTTGGAGGACTTACGAAGTATAACATAACTAATAAACTACGATTGGAGTAAAAGTTGCTTTTAATGTTATGCATAAAAAATATTGTCAATATTTATATTAATATGTATTGCAGGTGCGCCTAAAAAAAGACGAGGTTGAAAGTATCCTAGAAAATTACATTAGCGATATAAAGCACGAAAGAGAGAGTATGATAAATCAGCGAGACGAAGAAAGGAAAAAGAGAGAAGAAAAAAGAGAAGAAAAATACGAAGAAAGAAGAAAGAGCGTGAAAAAATGCATAGTGATAATATGGAAGTACAAAAATCATTACTTGCCGTCCTGCAGACTTTAGCAAATAAGAAATAAAAATCAAAACGATTACTTACCGTTACTGCAATTGTATGTGCACTGTGATATTACAGATTTAAGTAATAAATATTAATATGTAATACATATTTTTATATACAATTATATTTATATAAATAAAATAAATATATTAATAAATAGTCTTATGAAATCTGATCTTTTATTTTATAACATTCATTAAGACCCTATACAAATTTATAACTACTACAAATTTATACAAATTTATAACTACTACAAATTTATACAAATTTATAACTATTCTAATAAGTACAGTTATATTTTGACGAAGTTATTGAAAAATAATCTTACAATTGTACAATATACATGTATTTGTACTCCAAGAAGTACACAAAATATTGATTTCAATACGGTAAAATCGTTTATTTTTATGTTTTCTTCTTATTTTAGTTCCACGTTACCTTAATTATATTTTCATTCGTAGCGCATTCATGATTGTTATTCGCTTCTGTTTTCCGAACTCTATTGCATTGCTGTGTATAAAATGGTCGATTTCCTCGTCATGTCTGAATTGTACACCTATGGGCATTTCATCATTTTGGAATAGGCAGATATTATGTAATACACAGCAAGCTAAAATAAATTCTGGAACTTTTTTGGTATCTGTTAATGGCAAACAGTCCAGAAGTATCCTGAACCGCACTTTCAGGGACCCTATAGCACGTTCAACTGCCATTCTCGTGGACGACAAACAATAATTGAAATTGTTTTGCCGGTCTGTCAGATGTCCATTATTCCGAAAAGGCACCATTATGTGAGGATGAATGCCATATGCAGCGTCTCCGATGATATGTGAATCATTCGGAAAATACTCTTCAGGCAATTCAAGAAAACGGGCTACTGGCGAGTTCCGAAAGACTCGAGAGTCGTGGACCGATCCAACTTGTCCAGCATATACGTGTGTAAAATGACTGAGAGAATCACATACTACTTGCACATTTATAGAATGGAAACCCTTTCGATTTATGTACGAGTTTGCATCTTCAGAGGGAGCTCGGATTTTAATATGTGTCCCGTCAATAGCTCCGATTACATTGGGAAAGCCGCATGATCTTTCGAATCGTTCCATTACATTTACAGCAACCTGATCTTTCGGCCATGTAATAAATCGAGGTGCAACACAATGAAGAGCATACGTAACACGTCTCAATGCTCGAAAAGCAGTTGCTTTGCCTACTCCAAATTTCGTTGCTACAGATCTGAAACAATGACGTACATATATCATATAGATTAAATAATGTGACAGTTTTTTATTGTATATATATAATATATATTTTCCCATGTAAATACCTATAAGAATCAGGAGTAGCCATAAACCAAATAGCGATAAGAAGTTGGTTTTTCTCTGGTATTGGCTTTCTGCCAGAGAGTGCATTATTAATTGCACGTAATCCTGGACCAATTGTTTCCAGCACCATTTCGAAAGTTTCAGGAAAAATTCTAAAATAACGCGATATAAAATTCATTTTAAAATGTAATTATTTCAGTAATCAATCAGTAAAAAGTTTATTAGTGATTTTGGTGGTTATGATAATAGTTTTATACAAAAAACTTTTTCCTATATTTTTAAAAATAAATATTTATATTACTCACCGAAAATGTTCTTTAAATACTGTTCTACTGTAACCAGGAATAACTCGCTCAACGTAATCCTCTATTTTTTCAGTAAAAACAGTCTCTCCGCGTGTTTCACCAACCATTAATACTGAATATATTAATTCTAATTCACTATTTAATGATAAAATATCTTCATCATTTTCGCTATCATCGCTGGTATTGGTAGTATCACTCGAATCACTGCTAAAATTTCTGAATTCTTTTTCAGCGTTTTTATTCAACAAAAATAAGGTTAATACGGATAATGTTTTGTCACCCATGGTAGCATCCATTTTTTTGATTCGCATCAAACGCTAGCAAACCGTTCCGTTTCCAAACGCGCATCATGCGCACTGATGCGCACTAACGAAACGGAACGACATCAATGCGCGCAGCACATTGAATGCACTCAATGCGTGAAACGGAACGGACCCAGAGTCATAGACATATTATGGGCCAATTCCTTTTAGTGACACAAGTCGACACAAACATCGTTCTATCCTTCTTGGCATTCAATGAATAACAAAGACAGAACGACACTTGTGTCGACTTGTGTCACTAAAAGAAATTGGCCTTATATCTAGACCGAGCGTTAAGGAGTGGGGGTATAGGCGACGTAGAAAGAGAGACACTCTGTTGTGTGGCTGTTCGTTCTCTCTCGTTTCGCGCATGCGTACGCAAAATAAGTGTGATGGGAGGGAGGCATTAAGAAAGAGGAGCGAGGTGGAACGAGAAACTAAGGCCGGTATTCATAGTCAGATCTTATTTCAAGACCGTCTTAAGTAATATCTTAAGATGCTAATACGACTCTGTGATTAGTTAATGACATCTTGAGATTGTACTTAAGACGGTCTTAAATATAAGAACCAACTATGAATACCGGCCTAAAACTTGGAACGTGAAACGGCTAGAAGTTGCTGTATCACAGAGTAAATACGTTTTTTACATATAAAAAGATAATGCTTTTTACGGCGAGTTTGTTTATCGGTATTTATTCAAGTTTATAAAAGGACGCCAATAAAATAAAGTAGTGAAATAAAGTGCTGGGGAACGTGAAAACTCTCTTTCTCTATGGTAGATGGTGACTATATATATCAAACGTTAATAAATACTATAAACAGATGACGTAAAAAGCAATATCTGTTTATATGTAAATAGTATATTGTGATACAAGTGCGCGAAGTTGTGCGCTCCGCGCACTCGTGAGCAATAGCAACTACGCACGCACGTGTATCACATACTATTTTGTATTACAAGTGCGCTTAAAAGTGCGTGGAGCGAAATTTACGTGGACGATATCTCTGTTAACTTACGCGAGTGCGCGAAGCGCACGAGCAGACATAAACCTTATACACGAGTGCGCGCAGCGCACGAGTGATATGTATGGGGGATGGGGTCCGGGGGGGGCTTCGCCCCCCCGACTTTGATTAACTAATATCAGTTTTAAAAATCGGTGTAGTGTTATAAGCCTTATTATATTTCTGTTTTGATTTTTGAGGTATGAGATTTTCAGTTGCATTTTTAGCAGTTTGCTTTATTTCTGCCGGTGTGAGTGGGCTATCAGTATCATTCTCAGATGTGATTTCTTGCTGATGATTCATGTTGTAATAATTTACGTCTAAATAATATCGTGCAACACCAAAAGAATGCGTATATGACACGACTGGACACGACTGATGACTAGCATTTGACAGATTGTTGTAAGGTTAGCTTTGGTTACGAATTAGCTTCGTCTGCTGGGAGATGGCGTTACGTTAGAGTGCAGTCCGGATAACTAATACCGGACATCGGGCATGTTTCATTGCTTGCGGGTGGCGCTCATGCCCGTGGGCAATACATTGTCCACGCTCGAGCAACCAATCACATGCCCGTATTTCCATTACCGTACCGTTTTGCTTCCTTTACTGCATTGATGACGTCACGGCCCGTGGAAACGACATTTCCGTGAAGTAATTGGCTTACCGTGAGAAATAGGCTATTTCTCGCACAGAAATCCGTCAAATAAAGGGCACTTTTCCGCGCACATGTGATACAATAGTACATTGTGCAACAAGTGCTGGAAGATGAAAATTCACGGGTGCGGAGTTGACGCACGAGCCGAAGGCGAGTGCGGTCACCGCACACGGGAATTTTCAACTTCACGCACGTGTTGCACACCCTATTTTATGTTGCAAGTGCGTGGAAAGTGGTAAATCCCGCACGCGTCGCGTGCGGAATGTGTCACTTTCCATGCACGTGTGACATAAAAGCATATTACTCTGTGGTTCTGCAGCTATACGGCATAAAGTAAATACCATCGATATTAGGAACAAACACAAGTTGTATGTATTTTGGTTATTATATATACCCAGTAAACAATTTGTCAGCAAATTGTAACCAAATTGACACCAAATACGCGCAAAACTTGTCGACAAATTCGGTGCGATCTGTGTCTGCAAAACGCTTGTGTTTTGCTAGCAAAGCTTGTGTACATGACTTGACACCAAATTGACGCCAAATATCGAGCAAAACAGGGCAGCAAAAGTTCAACGGCAAATTTGCGCCATATTGTGAACAAGGCTTGCCAACAAAAGCTCGACAGCAAATTTGTGCCAAATTGCGAGCAAACCTTGACGAAAGAACTTGACGCCAAATTGACACCAAATACCGAGCAAATCTTGATGACACAGCTTGACGCCAAATTGCAGCAAGCCTTGTTACGTAGCCATTAATAAATACTAATATTTTTTTTTTTTTTAGGAAAAATTAAAAGCATTAAATTATAAAAAAGCATATAATTTGTTATTGATTTACAATAAATTATTTTATACATATGTTACATATGTTAAAAGAAATCTTTATATTTATAAAACATTATAAGACATTTATAAAATCTAACGGTGGCAATATAGTAATTATTTATATATTAATTACAGTAAATGTTATACAATGTGAATTTACTGACATATGCAAACATTTAACTTTGTCAACAGCACATACAATATTTGTAAACACTCGAGAATCTTATATAATGCCTGGAACACATACTCCGTGCGCAGATAATGCATTGGCCGGTATAAGAAGGATTTATAGAATCTTACTGAAAACACGAGTATAATTTCTATGAAAATGCATCTAAAACAATATTCTTATAAGCCTAATACTACTAACTTTCCTTTCTTTAATCATACAATAATAACTACCGTGCATATTTAAACAACTAGTTCAAACTTGAAACACGATTTATTATTTGCAAGAATGCAAAATTGAAATAAACAAATGTTCACAATGTGCATAGTTCGTCGATTACGATGGAATAATGCAGTACTGTTGTCAGAAGAAATAACAAAAGAATAATATACATCTTTAGGTGCAAGCAATCGAAGTGAATTTTGTAGTGTTTGATGTAATAGAAATTAATATACAGCAGAAAAAAACTGTTCAAACAAAACTTTTAAACCGTTTAAACAAAACTTTTAAACTATTCAAACAAAACTTTAAACTTTTACAGATAAAAAAATACACGATATTTCATCAACAGTTCCAAGATTATTTTGAGAAATATTTTAATCAAAGAAAGAATATGTAAAATTTTTAATATTGCAAGAATATAATAGTTATAAAACTAAAGCATTTCCCTTGTATTTTAAATTGTTTTAAATTGTTTCTATTTCAAACTAATATTACAATTTTGCCTTAATCAGATTCAAACGGCAAGTAGAATGAAACATTTTATTACATAATATTACATATTCTTTATACTCTTATAACTCTTCTTTAAGACTATAAGAGTATAACTCTTTATACTCTTATAACTCTTCTTTATAACTCTTATTTTCACGAAACATTTCGAATATTTTTTATTCTCATCACTATTCTCGCAGTTTTCAGAATTATCATCGTTGTCATCTGAATGAGCCTCGTTATTGTTGCCGGTGTGTTGTTAATGTTAAATATATCTCTATAATTATCGTTATTTCGAAATCAAAGTGTTCAGAGTACTCAAAATGATCAGAATTATTAGAAAATTCAGAATGGTGAGAAAGTTCAGAATGATGAAAAAGTTAAGAATAATGAGAAAGTTCAGATTCTTTTTGATTATGAAGAAATCTGGTATTACGGAACTTTGGCTTTTAACGGAAGCATGTGCTTGCTGAATATGCGACTGATCGAATTCAATTAAAGAATCTGTTGAATTGAGTTTTTCTACAACTTCAACATTCACTTTCTGCCTTTTAACTTTCTTAGAAAGCTTATGAAACGGTGTTTTTTGGCATGTTCTAAAATAAACTGCAAATAAATTTAAATGTTATGTTTACATAAAATACATAGATTTCAAAATATATACTATCTTTACTCTTTAAAACATTTATTTTTTCAGATTTTCTACTGCACAATCACTATAACAAATGGAATGTTAATGGAAAAAAATATAACTAAATTAATTAAACTAACAGTACAAATAAACTTATAGGATGGAAGGCTGGCTGATTTTCTCGAGTTATAAAAAGGTCATCAATTTAAATTTAAAAACAAAATCTCGTTTAATTAAACAAATTTTAAATACAATTAACGTTTTACGTTTCGACTTTATATACTTAGTCTTCTTCAGAAACCTGATACATAAGAGATAATACATAAAAAATAATTAAAAAATAAAAGAAATAAAATTGCTACAGATAAAAAGGATAGAGAACAAAGCCGCATACTTTGGACTGACTTGCCAGAAATGTAGCTAAGATCTACACTATGACATAGTATAGACCTTAGCCACAATTAATGTATATACGAGTTGTCAAAAATAGAATGAAATAAGTCAAGTAATAAAATTGTTACTATTATCTATACCGTTGTTATTATTATCAAACGATATTATTTATTATTTGACAGTGTAAAATTGTAATGCATATATTAAAATTACATTAGGGCTAGAATATAAACCAGACCCACAAGAATGAGAGCAATTTCAAGATCTCAAGACGAGAATTAACCAGATCTTACAGGGCGGAATTAAGGAGTCTGGATTACTGATTGAAATCAAAGTAAGAAAAGAAAAGAAAAAAAAGAAAAGAAAAGAGAGGGGGGCCTCTGCTTTTGTCTACGAGATCAATTCTAGGGCTAGAATATAACCAGAGCCACAAGAATGAGAGCAATTCCAGATCTTAAGACGAGAATTAACCTTGCAGAGCCCCTTGTACTACCACGATCAATGTCGATCTTCCAATATGGCGTCCCAAATGAGAATATCGGAAGGGCCCTGCTCGCTGGACCGGATTCCTCTCCTCAATCCTCCCTCAAGCTCTCCTTTTCCTGGCGGTGAGCTCTCCTTGGGAAGTCGAATCTCGCTCGGTTGGTCTCCAGAATACGTGCCGCTTAGCTCAATCAGTTACGAAAGAAGGAAAACGTACTCGTTTCGTCCGAAGAAACGCAGCAAGAGCGGCCATGACACT
Organism: Temnothorax nylanderi; assembly: GCF_030848795.1. NCBI lineage: Eukaryota > Metazoa > Arthropoda > Insecta > Hymenoptera > Formicidae > Temnothorax > Temnothorax nylanderi. Next base: position 6,165 of record NW_027250425.1, on the reverse strand, counting down.
GCAGTGATGGTAGAAATGGGATCCTGCGCGCGCATGCGCATACTCAGATCTTCCAACCGCGTACATACGTTAACGGTCCGACGGGCGCGCTACAGGCACGAACAGGCGCAGTTTTGGCGGGCAGATAGGAGCCATGAAAGGACGCGAGAAGGTAAGTAAATAATGTAATATTTATAGCAATAGTAGTAGTAGTAGTAGTAGTAATAGTGTATAGTGCAATATTAGCATTATTTTAATAATATGGAAGGAAATACTTCTAAAGGAGCCGTTAAGAAAGAGAGTAGTAGAAAGTTTAATTTTTCATGGCTAGATTTAGACATTTTTAAAGGATGGTTGGCTCCCCATTCCAATAATAATAAAGCCTTTTGTACTGCATGCCAAATTCCTATCACGTGTCACAAGTCATGTTTAATTAAACATTCAAAATCAGACAAACACGTGGAAAAGATAACTCAAAGCCTCAGTAATATCACTAATAACAATACCTGTAATTCGTCACTTTCACCTAAGGATAAAATAAAACGCGCCGAAATAAAATACTCAGCCTTTTTTGCAGAACATAGCGCCGCTTTTCAACTTTTAGACCATTTAATTCCTTTAATAAAAGATATTAACTTAGAGCCCGAACTTATGCAATCTCTTTCTCTAGGCCGTAAGAAATGTCAACAAATTGTCAAAAATGTAATTGCAAAACGCGAAACAGAAGAACTTACTAAAATTTTACAGACACATAAATTTTCAATTTTACTTGATGAAAGTACAGATATTGGAGATACAAAATTGCTTTGTTTATTGGTTAAATATGTTTCGCCTACAGATAAAAAAATAAAAACAAAATTACTTGAGTTAATATCATTAGATGCTAAAGATTGCAAAGCAAGTAAACTTTTTGAAACCTTTAAAATATTATTTGAAACAAAAGAAATTCCTTTAAAAAACATTGTTGGTATGGCTTGTGATAATGCTTCTGTTATGACAGGAGCTAATAATTCGTTTTTCTCGCGTTTAAAAAACCGAAGCACCGGGTTTAATATTATTGAATTGCATCTGCCATTCATCTGCAATCATAGCCAGTAAAGCTTGTGAACAATTACCAAAATCGTGTGAACATTTAATTAGAGCTGTTGCTACATACATGTCCGGTAGTGCGAAGAGATGCGCAATTTTGGGCGAGTTTCAAGATTTTTTTAACGTTCAGAGACAAAAAATTCTTAAATTATCAACCACAAGATGGTTAGTGTTGCATAAATGCGTCGTAAGACTTCTCGATAATTGGGAAGTATTAAAACATTATTTCATGGTAGCCGTGCTAGAAGATAAATCACAATCCGCAGAAACTATTTTAACATATTTGAATGATAACACAATCAAAGCATATATATTATTTTTGAAATATTCCTTAAATTTCTTTAATTCTTTTAATGCTCTTTTTCAATCACGTGAACTTTTAATTCATAAATTATTTGTTAATTGCCAGACATTAGTTTCTCAGATAGCTGTCAATTTATTACACCTGAGGCTTTGGATAATATCTCTTCACTTAATTTAGACGATGATACAAACATCCAAAATGTATATCTAGGATCCGACTGTGAAAAGTTTTTAAAAACAGAATGTGTAGACGTCGCGCAAGAAATTCGTGTTAGATGTTTGCAATTTTACAAAACGGCACTTAAAGAAATGCTTAAACGTTTTCCAACTAAAGATACCTTTTTCGAATATTTATCTTTTTAGAACCGAAAATTGCACTTTATAACGAAAGTAGAATTAAAGTTAGAGATCTCTCGCATATTACAGCACAATTCGAAGGTGTCAATTTTTTAAATTTAGACTTTGAGTGGACAATTTTACCATCTAGATTTAGCAACGAAGAAAAGATTCAATTAGCTTCTTTGGAAGTTGATCAAATGTGGAAACAAATATTAGACCGTAAAGATTTTGATGGACAAAAATTATTTCCAGCTTTAGAATTATTAATTGAAATAATATTTTCTTTACCTCATTCTAATGCCGAAGCTGAGCGCATATTTTCAATGGTTACGGATATAAAAAATAAAAAACGAAATCGATTATTAAATGATGCTGTTTCCGCTATGTGTATAATCCGATCAAATTTTCAAGCCGAAAATATTAATTGTGTGACTTTTCAAGTCGATCCTACACATTTAAAATTACACAATAGTCAAAATTTGTACTCATATGTTAAAAAAACACGTGATAGTGCTTAAATTTATTTTTTATTTTTTGCATATTTTTTTTTTTTGTGCAATAATTAAATTAGTTACATCTAGCCGAGATTTTCCTACTTATTGCTAGTCCTAATAATATTATCTTATTATATTGTACTAATAATTGTTTTGTTTTACAGATTATATTTATTCCATACGTAATATTATTATCTGGTGTTTTTTTAGTTTCGTTATAGATAAAATATGTAATTAATACAAGATATAATTTCTTTTTATCTTTTTTAAATTATATGTATTTGATTCTCAAGTAATGATTATTTATTTTACATATTAATTTTATATTTAATTTGATTTGTGATAACTTTTTATTTTGTACTTCTGTTATGTATGAATACTGGTAAGGTTTTTGGCAGTTTTTCTTACCCTTGCAACAAATGTTGGTATTCATTTAATAACTTCTGCCACATAAATTATTTGTTTTAATATACAAAACTTGTGTGTTTCTTTTTACCTTCCCTTTTCAGAGCTTTTATTATTATAAAAGATAATGTTCTAAGAAATAAAGAATATTATGTATAAAAATAAATAAATATTTTTTTTAGTTTTTATACTTTACACATTACATTTATTTATATATTTTACTAATTATATTAATTATTTATAATGAGGAAATATTATTCGCCAGTGGAAAAATAACAGTAATAAGAATTCTTTGACTATAAATTCGAGTAATTTTCAAGTGTACATATTCTTACAAAGCATTCAATAGTCACGACAATGTAAAAAGAAAACGGAAATTGTTTACAATTACAAATAATTATAGTTAATAAAGGAAAGTCAAAAGTTACATGCTTTGTGCGTTGTAAAGAGATAGAACATGGTCAGTTATTAAATGAGTAAAATTGATTGTGTCAGGAAACACGTCTGCACACCACGGACAACACAATGAGCAATATGTAATAACAAAAATAGTTTATGACAAATAGAGGTTGCCTATGTAGAAGCTATTAACTTGTCATATATTGCTGTAAGATTTTCGGTGTCCTTTTGGAGGTTGATCGTCTGATTGTGTTTTTTAATTAAAAACATCTCTGCAATTTCTTTCTTTTTAATATGTTTTCTTTATGTAAAATTTTTGTGTCAGACCAATTAAAATCGTGATTAAATTCGAGCCTGCGTTTACTTATTACTGAATGGTTGCTGACGTGCTTCCTTATATCAGATTTATGTTTTTTAATACGAGTTTCTAGGTGTCTCTTAGTTGTCCTATATAAGTCGCGTCGCAGTCAGAACAATCGATTTTGTAAACTAATTCTATCTGTTTCATATCGTCAAGTCTGTCTTTTCCTCTTTTAATGACATTATTAAGCCTCTTAGGTACATTATAAACGACATCAAAGTCACGGTTATTTAGAATGTTACGGATACTTGCGCTGTAATTTTTTATGTAGGGAATGGTTCTAAATTTTCCCAAATTGTCGTTAATCGTATCATTAGTATCGTGTGTGGCATCGCGATAGTTAATGTCTTTAAATCGTTGGCTGACGAACCTGTTAATAACGTGTGTCGGGTAACAATTGTTTCGCAGGATTTCTTTTACAATTTCAATGGTCGTCGTATGAAACCTTTTGTCAGACAGTAAGACTGCACGATCCACCAAACCCGTGATTACATTTATTTTTGATTTCTGGATGATTCGACAAATAATTAATGTACCGTCCCGAGAAAGTTGGTTTACGATACCAATTTGTAATTAAATTATTGCCATTTCTGAGGACAGTAGTATCTAGGAAATTCAGCTCACTGTTATTTTTGATTTCGTAAGTGAATTTAGTCGTGGGTGATAACTATTAAACACACTGAGTACTTCACTAATTTTCGTTCTTGAAATGATTGCAAATATGTCGTCAACATATCTGAGGAATATGGAGATTTTGAATTTTAAAATGCTGATGCAAGCTGTCTCTAAGTCATCCATGACTATGTCAGCAAGTATGGGTGAAAGTGGGGAACCCATAGGGCTGCCGAAGATTTGCTCATAAATCTGTCCATCAAAAATAAAATTTTGTAGAACTCAAAATCAATTCTATGGCGTGTAGAAACTGCGACAGGCTAAATTTAGTTACCTGAGAGATATAATTTCATCTCTTTTCAATATCTTGTAACACTAATTCTACGGGAATATCGGTAAAAAGTGCCGTGACATCAAGTGAAACTAATACCTCGTTAGGTAAAATTGTGAGATTTTGGATTTTTTAGACAAATGACCAACTATCCTTAATGAAAGAGCCAGGTTTGGGAACAGACTTATGTAAAATTTCATGAAAGAAAGAAGCTATGTTGTATAACGGGCTACCAAGTGTTGATACAATAATACATAGTGGAGAACCGTTCTTATGTATCTTCGGCAACCCATAACACCGATTTGCGATCATTCCAAGAACGAAAATTGAAGTACTCAGTGTGTTTAATAGTTATCACCCACGACTAAAATTCACTTACGAAATCGAAAATAACAATGAGCTGAATTTCCTAGATACTACTGTCCTCAGAAATGGCAATAATTAATTACAAATTGGTATCGTAAACCAACTTTCTCGGGACGGTACATTAATTATTTGTCGAATCATCCAGAAAATCAAAAAATAAATGTAATCACGGGTTTGGTGGATCGTGCAGTCTTACTGTCTGACAAAAGGTTTCATACGACGAACATTGAAATTGTAAAAGAAATCATACGAAACAATTGTTACCCGACACACGTTATTAACAGGTTCGTCAGCCAACGATTTAAAGACATTAACTATCGCGATACCACACACGATACTAATGATACGATTAACGACAATTTGGGAAAATTTATAACCATTCCCTACATAAAAATTACAGCGCAAGTATCCGTAACATTCTAAATAACCGTGACTTTGATGTCGTTTATAATGTACCTAAGAGGCTTATAATGTCATTAAAAGAGGAGAAGACAGACTTGACGATATGAAACAGATAGAATTAGTTTACAAAATCGATTGTTCTGACTGCGACGCGACTTATATAGGACAAACTAAGAGGCACCTAGAAACTCGTATTAAAAAACATAAATCTGATATAAGGAAGCACGTCAGCAACCATTCAGTAATAAGTAAACACAGGCTCGAATTTAATCACGATTTTAATTGGTCTGACACAAAAATTTTACATAAAGAAAAACATATTAAAAAAGAAAGAATTGCAGAGATGTTTTTAATTAAAAAACACAATCAGACGATCAACCTCCAAAAGGACACCGAAAATCTTACAGCAATATATGACAAGTTAATAGCGGCTACATAGGCAACTTCTATTTGTCATAAACTATTTTTGTTATTACATATTGCTCATTGTGTTATCCGTAACCGTGGTGTGCAGACGTGTTTCCTGACACAATCAATTTTTACTCATTTAATAACTGACCATGTTCTATCTCTTTGCAACGCACAAAGCATGTAAGTTTTGACTTTCCTTTATTAACTATAATTATTTGTAATTGTAAACAATTTCCTTTTTCTTTTTAGTCATTACATGTGACATGCAGGGACATTGTAGTGACTATTGAATGCTTTTTTAAGAATATGTACACTTGTAAAGGACTCGAATTAGAGTCGAAACGTCGTGTTGACTTTTAATTAAATTGCCAGTTATAGTCAAAGAATTCTTAGTACTGTTAATTATTTATATGTATATATTTTTTATTTTATGCTAAATAATATTTAATTTTATATTTTGGATAATTATTATGATTATTTCTTTTAAGTCGTATATTTTAAATATTATACAATTTTATACATAAATAATAGTTGAGGGTCCATAAAATACCTTACTTTTCGCTACAGCACTGCTGTGATGACGTAATTTTCGTCATCGATGCGCGCGCAGGATCCCATTTCTACATCACTGTGACACTGAACAAGAGCGAGGAAGGAGGTGGGGGCGCGTTGAA
>NW_027250424.1:0-19853 GCF_030848795.1 Temnothorax nylanderi | reverse complement strand
AAACGTTGTGAAGTTTATGTATATATTTTTGCCAATTGTTGTCGATTTCAATACACTATTGCTGTTATACATTATTGGCGAAACAATTTCCTACTTCTTGATATTTGTATAATATTTATTCGACATTAATTTAATATTTATTTTACATTACTCATTTATTTGCAATAATAATTTGAAAAAACATTTATTTAATATTTATTCGACATTAATTTAATATTTATTTTACATTACTCATTTATTTGCAATAATAATTTGAAAAAACATTATTTAATATTTATTCGACATTAATTTAATAATAATTTTACATTACTCATTTAACAATTAAGGTTACATTTTCATCCGGCTATAATTGGCAAATAATCATCGTGACGATTCGACCATTGGTTTTGGTCCTGTATTCGTCAAGACGTTACTAATCTTTGATACTTATACATATAAGCATATCATTTTTAAAATAATTTAAATTAAATTAAATTATTAAATTTATTGCGAAAAATATTACCTCAGCCAGGGTTCGAACCTGGAACCTCCCCAGTAAGCAAAAAATCATTATTACAATGTTATTGCAACGATATTCTAGAACTTGTAATGTTGTTAAATATGTAGTTCTTAATGTTGTATAGAACATTATTATGAACATACTTTGACCACAATTCCGAAATTTCAGTAATGTTGAAATGGGAGTGCCATAACGTTGCAAATAACATTGCGCTAAGGTTTTTCTATCATTCCTGTAATGTTTTTGAGATAAAAATTTAAACGTACTATCAACTTTATTACAATATTATATTAAGATTACCATAATATTAATTCTAACATTTATTTAAAGTCCTTATTGATGTTTATTTCTATTACAGGCAACATGTTTTCAATAAATATGCAATAGTAATAAAATATCTCAATATTTATTGTCTAATTAATATTTAGATTGCTTTTATAGACCAGGCTTGGACAACTTTGAGCTTCAGAACCACGACACTTCTTTTCTATCCACGGAAAGTAGGGGAGTGTCGTGGCTCCGGAGCTCGAAGTTGCCCAGGCCTGTTATATACTAATCTGCATTGGGGAATAATTCACTAATTATCATAAAAAAAGTTTTATTTATATAAAAATAATATATACCATATATATTACAGTTTTCAGTTTATCACAATAATATCTTTAGTGAAGAACACTGATCCTAGCGGAAGGTTTTGGGATAAAACTTATCTTTCAAATAAAAAAATCAGATTTCTGTCTCAAATCCAGGAAAAAAATGCATTTTAAGGCAAGATCAGATGTGGTCTCACATCTCGTCGTTGATCCTTGAATAAAAACTAAACGTGATACTGAGAAAAAATGTCAAGCCAAATAATTTTATCAAAATCTTCCTTTTTTATTTGAAATGTGTCCCCTCGAATGAGGGTGTTAGTGCCTTCGACCTTATCCTTTTAGATCATATAGGACAAATCACTATTTCTAATGTATTGTATAAAAACTTTCTTTTTACTATCGCCTAGACCTATGTATTTTTCTTTCATTCTACAAACTTTCTAAAACGGATTATTAAACCACATACAGGTCTTTTAATCCTTAAACTTTTGGATTCCCGGGAAAAAATGATTAGATATAATCATATATATTATATATGTTTTTATATGGGGTCATATCTAATTATACATGGCCACATGTGCAATCAGTGGTCCCACATACAACCAGATATAGCACCATATCTACTTGTATATAAATGTATATAATTTTATGTGAAGCCAGATATAATGATATGTGAGTAGTGCACTCTACATATAATTAGATATAGTATTATATACAACTATATATGCAGTCATATATAGCCAGATATATTAATGTGACTAATCTGGCGCTATATACAACCAGATATAGCACCATATCTAATCGTATATAAATGTATGTGAAGCCAGATATGATGATATGTGAGTACTGCACCCGACATATAACTAGATATAGTATTATATACAACTATATATGCAGTCATATATAGCCGGATATATTAATGTGACTAATCTTGTCCTATGTACAACCAGATATAGCACCATATCTAATCGTATATAAATGTATGTGAAGCCAGATAAAATGATATATGAGTAGTGCACCCTACATGTAACTAGATATAGCATTATATACAACTATATATGCAGTCATATATAGCCAGATATATTAATGTGACTAATTTGGCGCTATATACAACCAGATATAGCACCATATCTAATCGTATATAAATGTATGTGAAGCCAGATATAATGATATATGAGTAGTGCACCCTACATATAACTACCCTAACAGCACGATATATTGCAGCAAGATTGCAGCAATATTGCCACATTGCACTTGCAGCGTAAAATTGCAGCAACATTGCAGCAAAATTGCCATAATGCACTTGCACTGCAATATTGCTGATACATTGCAACAATATTGGAATACAATATTGTGGCAATCTTGCAGTAATATTGCTGCAAAGTGGCACTGCAACATATTAAAAGACATATATATACATATACGTACGTATATTATATATATGTATTATATATGTATTATATATATACATATACGTACGTATATTATATATATGTACCAATTTAATAGAATGCATTTACGTACTGCTTCTATGTACATATAATAGATATAATGTCAATATTAAATATTTGTGCAGCTATATATATGTTCAGATATTGCGCTCGAATTCCTTCGCGCTTTGCAAACGCCCGATCGTTTCATTCAGATGGCGCGACGCGTGAGTCGCCACTCTCAAAGCGCCCTCACCTCTTTCCTCGCTCTCGTTCGGTGTCATGGCCGCACTTGCTGCGTTTCTTCGGACGAGACGAGTACGTTTTCCTTCTTTCGTAACTGATTGAGCTAAGCGGCACGTATTCTGGAGACCAACCGAGCGAGATTCGACTTCCCAGGGAGAGCTTACCGCCAGGAAAAGGAGAGCTGTGGCAGCTCGCGTCCGAGAGGGAGGAGTTTGGTCCAGCGAGCAGGGCCTTTCCGATATTCTCATTTGGGACGCCATATTGGAAGATCGACATTGATCGTAGTAATACAAGGGGCTCTGCAAGGTTAATTCTCGTCTTGAAATCTTGGAATTGCTCTCATTCTTGTGGCTCTGGTTTATATTCTAGCCCTAGAATTGATCTCGTAGACAAATCTCTCTTTTCTTTTCTTTTCTTACTTTGATTTTAATCAGTAATCCAGACTCCTTAATTCCGTCCTGTAAGATCTGGTTTTATTTCAGTTTGTTTCTATTCTATCTGCAGGACAGATTACTGATTTGTTTGTTTGATTGGATAATAGAATGACTCAGATAGAGTCAAAAATACAAATAGGAAAAGTTCCGAATAAAGACTTAGCTGAATTAGAGGATGAAATTTCCTTACCAATAAAAAGTATAGCTCAATTGGATGAAATCGAAGAGAAGCTGAAAAGTCGCGCATTTTTGGCAAAAATGGTAAGTTATATTTTACAGCTTTTTATTATAATTTACAATATAAAAAATTCAATGCCATTGAATTTTAATTACAAGTAATATTTTTAATTCATTAAATATGTGTCTGAATCAGCAACCTCACTTGCCTTCAAAGGCCAACGTCTCCAACTGGGATCTCATATATATTCGTGGAGACATACGAATACAAAAAAAGTAATTTTTTTTGTAGTCATATATCTAGGGTTGTGTGGGGTGATGTGCAACATGGGGTGATGTGCAACGTTTCCGATTCCTGGTCTGCATGTCGACATTTGACAAAACCGCATACTGCCATCTATTTGTGTCAATAGTACCTTGTTTTAGATAAATAACTCGCGAGATGGCACGCACCCTGTTTTGCTGTACGAAAAGCGAGTTAAATTTCTGGAGCTCAATGTAATTTTCGCTTCTCACATTTATAGTGATTTCGTGAATTGGTTTTAGTCATCTTATAGGTAAATATTTTTATATTGTTAGTTTTTCAAGTACTTTCGATAATCCAAAGCGATTTTGTGATTTTCTTACGTTGTATTGGTGTCACGCCAGTCCGCGCAAAATAGCGTGTTTGGGGTTATGTGCAACACTTTTTGTGGGGTGATGTGCAACACTCATTTTTCGCTAGTTTATCGCTATTTTACGAATAAAAAAATTTTAATTTAAATTTTTATTTTTTTTTATTTTTTTTTATTTATTTTTTTTTTTTTTTTAACAATTCAATTTACTGTAACACTTGCGACATTCCTTATCATTTGAAATGTGTCGACATGCAAGGTCGCAACTATTTTACTTGTGACAACTGCGATTTTTCAGATGATGAAAAATAAAGTTTTTTGAATTTTTCCTTTCATTATTCGATTAATTTGTATTTAAGAAGCCCAAATTTAACATTTAAGTCGATTGATGTCGATATTCATGCATTTTTTACCTTAATTTTACCTGTGTTGCACATCACCCCAAGAAAATTGGAAAATGCTAAAACAGACGTTTTTGAAAACTCGAAAAATTTTTAGGAAAAATTTAACATTTTGAAAATCTAATCGCGCAGAATTGTAGTATGTTCCTTCCTCTACATTATACAGCCATGATATATTCAAGAATTTGATTTTTGGATATGTTTTTCGAGCAACGCGTGAACGTGTTGCACATCACCCCACACAACCCTATATATCTATAATTTGTATATCTATATACAAATTATTGTACAAAATTGATTAATTATAATTATTTTTTTAAATGTATAATGCATGATTTAATATCTTGATTTTTTATTTTGGGGTATCTTTTGGTGCATCTTTTGGGTAAAAATATTTTGCATGATATACATCAAAAAATATTTGCACACCTGTAATACATATAATTACGAAATGTATCCATAAGTAACTTATTACATACAGTATATATAATTATGGACACAATTTGTAATTACGTATTATTTCCTCAAATAAAGTTATTGTAAGAAAACTTATAAGTGTGCAAATACTTTTTTGATTCAATGTACTCTTGATAATCATTTTTACTTCTGATAACTTTCTAATATTTTTATTCGTCTTTTACATGTGTCTTTAATTTAATACAATCTTATGTTTCAATATTTCACAGGTCATTTATGTAAAAAGATTCGGTGGAAGCGATGTAAATTTGATGACCACCGGCATCCTAAAAAAATTATTGGACGACTGTGTTGCAGAACAATTTAGTTGGGATGGCAAAAGGAACAAAAAAGAATTCAAAATTCTTTTAATAGCAAAAGTTTTGAAAAGTAGAATAGTCTTTATATTTTTTACTAAAGGAGAAGGTGGTAATATGGAACTATTCACTTTAAATCTAGAGCTCTTAGTTCCATATATTATCAGCAGGATTCCATATTTTACACCACTTTCTCCTCTATTATTATTAATATGATAATGTCACATTAATTTCGCGAGAAATATACAACTAATGTTATGTAAAATATTTTCAGGGGCAGTATCCAGTGCATGCCCGAATTATACCGAAATAGAAATTTAAAAAATTGTGTCTCAATGGTTGGCTCAAGCCAAGGTCAGACGTATTCGTCGAGAAAATAAAACTATAAATGAAACTGCAGAGAATAATGATAGTGAACATGAATAAATATTATTTTTAACGGTAAATTATAGAAAATATTGGTGTGTGTAATTCAAAAAACATTGATATACTAATAATTATTTTAAGTAAAATTATATTAATTCAATAACTAATATTTTACTTGTATATTTTTGTTACAGAAGCTGTTTGAAATGTTACAGAAGCTGATTGAAAATTACTTAAATAATTGCAATATGTTATATGTTAACATCATCTATCTATAATAAAATAAATTTAAAATAAATGTATAAATTGCAATAAATTACATAAGTTTTAATATATAACAAAAACTATATAGATGGATAAAAGATAAAAGCCATAGTGGTGTAAGTCAATATCTTGAAAAATTTGACTTACACCACTATGGCTTTTACCTCTTTATATAATACTAGCTGGTTACCCGGGCTTCGCCCCGGAGGACATATGTAATAAGGGCTTCGCCCCGGAGAACATATGTAATAAGACACGCAAATAGGTGATACCGTATATTTACATTTAACGCCAATAGATTTCCGCATCACCCTTGAGGTACTATTGTAAATGCGTTTTTTTTTTTAGTGGTTTCCCCAGTAGGCCTATTCCACTATATCTCACAGACACAGATTTTTTTACAGACATAGTGTTTCTTACTAATAAAATTTTTTACAGACATGATGTCTCTTGCAGACACAGAATCTCTTACGGACATGATATTTCTTACAGACACAGAATCTCATACAGACATAGTGTCTTACAGACGTTGTGTTTCTAACAGACATGATGTCTCTCACAGACATAGTGTCTCTCACAGACATTGTGTCTCTTACAAACATGATGTCTCTTATAGACATAGTGTTTCTTACAGACATGGTGTCTTTTACAGACATGTTTTTGTCTTTCTTATAAACATTATATTTTTTACCGTCTAAGACAAACGTAATGTCTTTTAAAAACGTGTAAAAACACAAATTTTGCTAAATTATGAACTTTGCTAAAAGAAGATTGTAGTGAAAAAAATCATTGTATGTATGTATATGTACGCATGCGCGCGCGCTTTTGTTTGGTTTGTGTATATGTATCTATTTATGCGCGCGCGCATGCGTTTTTCCATTTTTCCATTTTGCACGGATACACATCCTTTTTGACTTTGACACTAAACTTTTATACGAAACTTTTTTCTTTTAATTAAATTACTTTATTTCCCAAAAATATGTTTGCAACACTTTAATTCACACTCATCCTTCTTACAAATTTCTTTTTATTTTTGATTGTTCCATTTTAAGCTTACAAAACTTCTGGATAAATAATATTTTTAATTTTCCTATTTGCTGGTAGTAAAATATATTGATTTTCTGCATTTCCAGTCCTAGATAATCCAACATATAATTGTCCATGTGAAAAACATTCCCCACGCAAATCAATTCCAACATATTTAAACGTCTGTCCTTGTGATTTATTAATTGTAATTGCAAAAGACACTTTAATTGGAAACTGTTGTCGTTTAAATTGAAATGGCAAATCCGTTGGAATCATAGGGATTCGAGGTATATAGGCGAGTTCACCTGCTGCTGGACCAGTAAGGATGATAGCTTCGATTATATTGTTGCACATATTTTTGATCTGTAATCTAGTGCCATTACATAATTTCGGTGGATTCAAATTTCGCAACAACATTATTGATATTCCAACTTTCAGTTTCAGATAATGCATTGGAAAACCTGATGGATTAAGTGCGTTTAAAAATTCTTGAGGATAGTGTACTACATCGTCATTATTAATGACGGTATCAATGTATCTGTATTCTCGGCTTTCACAATTTATCTTCTCCAAAATTATGTTGTTTATCTCCTCTACTGATGCGTTTCTTGGCGATACAATTGCTCTTTCACATAGCCAATTATAAGATTTCTCTACTAAATTTTCAATATCAGGGTAAATTTCATCAATCAATTCGATTATAGTATTTACAACCTTTCCTATTTTCTCGTCAATATTTATGTAACCATTGTCATTAATTATTTTTCCCTCTCCTATATTTATTAATTGCTGTGAAAATTCGAAATCCCCTCCCCCAAGATGTGCTCTCATATTAGTTCTCAAATTCAATTTTTCTATAAAATTCCACATGTAAGATGATTTTAAACATGCCTTTATAATATCTGCTCTTGTTCCTCTTGAAATAACTGGTAATGTCTGCCGAAAGTCCCCTGCAAAAACAAATGTCACTCCACCCATTACTTTATTACATGATTTTAAATCTCTTAGAGTTCGATCGATTGCTTCGATGTGGGCTCTGTGACTCATCGTACACTCATCCCACACTATTAATACTGTTTCCTGTATTATTTTCCCAAGTGTTCCATTTTTACGTATTGAGCACACTGTTTCTTTTTCCTGAAATACGTTTATTGGTAATTTAAAAGTTGAATGTGCCGTTCTTCCGCCACTGAGCAGAGTTGCTGCAATACCTGACGATGCTACAGCCAAAACCCTTTCCCCTTTTGATCTCACATTAGCCATTATTAAATTTAATAAAAATGTTTTACCAGTTCCTCCAGGAGCATCCAAGAATAATACTTTTCCTAAATTATTGTTCACACTATCCATAATTCTGTCAAATGCCATTTTTTGATCAATTACTAATTTTTGAAGATTGTTACGTACATATTCCTCTAACTCATTCGTATCATATGAACATCCTAAAATCACATCGAATGAGTTTATGTCATTTTCTTGGTTACGTATTGGTGACATTAAACCGTAATCTACCAAATATTTCTCACTTAGTCTAACAACCTCATCCTCTATTTTAATTAGACCTTTATTACTAATGTCATCTGATAATGTTAAGGTTGTGTCATTATATCTACAACGCTCTTTGTATAAAATATCCTCACATAAATTTAATTTAAATGTTTCCCACAATATGACTGGTCGCGACGGCTGACAAAATACTAAAATAATTGCAAATAATTCTCTTAATCCTCTCGACGACTGCAATTCAACAGCATCAGCGAGTGTGTTTTTCCATTGGTCATCATTTTCCAAAAGTCCACGTTCTTGGCAAGCCGCCTTAAATGTAGGATTAACCACACCGTTTACCGTTCTTAACACCTCAAAAGAAGTTGGGCCTCGAACATGGTGCAATAACATTCGCAAATAAAAACACTCTGTTTGATTTGGATGAATTGTATAAATTCTTCCAAGAGCCGAATCCTTTTTTATACCAGGATGTCCTTCGACATCTTGCCCTCTTTTTCTTCTCATAAATGTATTATTGTTCCAAGTATAATACCCTGGAACTTCATGATATAATAACGTTTTTGCAAATTCATCCGTTTTGCATAGGTCGAAGAACGCGATTAACGTTGTTTTTCGTGGATTTTCAATAACTTCTTGAATATTGTTTTCTGTAAAATACACACGTTGTCCATTTTCTAAATGTACTGCCAAATGCATTACAGTCGGATATCGTTCATGAATTGAAAAATCGAAAAATCTCCAGCAAGCCTCTGAGGTACTTATGTAACGACCATTTAAATACTTCTTCACTTCATCCATTTTATTTTGAACAGTAAACGTGGCTTGGTCCGAACCTTTATTAATATATTTACATATATACTTAATAGCCTGTACCGAATGGCAATATTCAACATTTATATGAGCCTGTAAACATCTCGTCAACATAGGACAATATGGAACAATCCATCTATTATCTATTCTTACTATTTTCCCACGTATATTAAGATTTGCAATATATCCTCCATTCTCTAAACTCCTTCGTCTATAAGTTGGATAGCCATCATTCCCTCGACACCCTGCTAAAAAATATCGCGGGAGAATACGTATGACAACATATATGTGATCCTGCATGTAATCTCATATGAATGCTCTGATGAATTCGTGCACAGTTTCGTGTATGCGATCTCACATGACATTTCGTACCAAAATCTCATTTTAACTCCACATGATATCTTTTACGAGACCTCATATATATATGACCCTCATATGAGATCTCATATGTGATCTCATTAACTATTTTATATAAAAAAAATTTATTTTAATTACAATTAATAAAAACATTGCCAAGTGTAATTATATTAAATTAGAGAATACTTAAATTTTAAAAAAGTTAATATTTTATTCAAGGTAAAACAGAAATTACAATTTATATTTAAATTCTTATGTAATACATTTTACATATTTGCGCGCGTATGTATATATGTATATCTCTCTCTGTATATTCCCGTATACAATTACAATCTACAAGTTCATCACAGTGTTTTCGTCACAAAACGATAGTGACGCGCCTATATTTTTTTCTTAATTCTAGTTAATTTCTTAATCCTAATAAATCTCTAAATTATTAACTTTACAATAGAATTCAAATCATCGGAGTACCCTGATGTTTAATATAAAAAAAATAGTCATGGTCATGTCCAGATTCCAATAAAAAATAAAAAAATGTAAATCTTACAAAACACTCTACTTGAAATATCGCCTACTCAATTATTAACTTTTAATACTAGAATATATTTGGATATGAATAATTATATATCTTTGGTGATGAATTGTACTACTGACGCGCATTTAAATATATTAATAAGTTGGAATGAATACATAATATTAAATATTTTTAACTTTTTCATAGTTCAGTTTGCGTAGATCTCGAATTTTGTAACCGATGTGCTTGTTCATATTTTGTAGAATTTTCTTCTTTTTGGAAGCATTTCCATACATCTCATTGAGATAGTCTTTGAATATTCCTATATAAAAGAAAAACAGTGTTAATAACGTCAATAAGTAGTATATATTTTACAACATGATACATCCAGTAATTACTCTAAAAACTATTAAAAGAAAAAAAATAAATTAATTTAAAATAAATTAATTTATCTTTTTTTTTTAATATGATTTAATATTAAAAAATGAATTATTTAAAATAAATTAAAAATAAATAATATAAAAAATATTTTTTAATATTTATTTGACTAGAAATATGTATTTAATCTGGTCTTTAAATGGTCAATAATTAGTTTCTTGTTTCAATTATAAACAATTATAGCATACGTACGACGTAAAAGTTTATATTTCGTCGGCGTGAAACGTTTTCTAGGAGATCTATTTTCTATCGCAGTAGTTATCCTTGATTTTTTGAAGCACCGATTTACTAAATTTTCTTTCGTCCAGAAAATTTCCAATAATTCTCTCAGGAATTTCCAATGACCACGATGCCTCATGTATTCCCAGAATGCTAATTGAATTGTTCGTCCATAGCCGATATATATCTGAAAATTTAATACAATAATTCATAAAAAAAATTTTTTGTACTGAGTTTTTAAAGACCAGATTAAATACATATTTCTAGTCAAGTAAATATCAAAAAATATTTTCTATATTATTTATTTTTAAATTAATTTATTTTTTTCTTTTAATACTTTAAGGATAATTACTCAATGTACAATACTGTAAAATATATACTACTTATTGACGTTAATACTTATATGAAAAAAGTTGAAATAACTATACCTCATCGCCTTCGATGTCATATAATTCTCTTCCCTCATTATCTACTGATTCTCTTGTTTCGGGTTGAAGTCTATTGTTATACACATCCGCATATTCTTCATCAGAGTCACTTGGTTCATCTAAAGAAATAATATTACTAAATAGATAGTTTTCAGATAAAGCAATAAAATGAAAATGAACTAAGTGTTGTAAATTGTCAAGAATGAAAAAAAATTCAACGTTAAATAATAATAATGAGAAAATATGAGAAAAATGTTTTGCAACAATTATACTTTAAAACCAACAAACACTACTTACATTTACTTATATTTTGTTATATCATTTTAAATTTACGTGTTATTAAAGCGCGCATTTAATACTAATAAAAACATATAAATTAGTATTTAAAATTAAAAATTAATTTTAGAATATAAATTATACCTCTATTTTTTAGGCGATACAGTGTTTTTCTTCTTATGCTGGTTGTGCGCTTTGGAGTGTTACCATTAACATTCTCTGTCCTCTCTGTACAGAAATATTATTTTAGTTTTTTATTACAATTACGAATCAATATATTTGCTATTGACATAATTACTTGGTCTATTTGGTGATGCTCTTAATGATGACTGATTTTGGTTGCCGCGAGTTTCATTTCTGTCTTCAGGCGGTTGAAGATCTTCTGGTGTGCCTGCTAATTGAGATGACTGCCGAGTGCAACCACTCTCTGTACAAAAATATTATTTTAGTTTTTTATTACAATTACGAATCAATATATTTGCTATTGACATAATTACTTGGTCTATTTGGTGATGCTCTTAATGACCGATTTTGGTTGCCGCGAGTTTCATTTCTGTCTTCAGGCGGTTGAAGTTCTTCTGGTGTGCCTGTTAATTGAGATGATTGCCGAGTGCAAGCTACCTCATTTTTGTCAGGATCTTCCTGTTTGCTGCCAGGAGATGAATATATTTTTCTCGATTGCCGCAACTTTTCTTTTGTAATCTGTAAAAATTTTTACAAAATATGTATAATTATTATACAAAATACAAAGTATAATAATGATGGTAATGAAGCTTGATCAAATTACTGGTGACATGTCTACTTCTGAATCGGTGTCCGACGTACTATGCGTACTGTACGATGTATTGGGCTCGGATGAGGATAGATTGGAGAGATCCGTATCTTTGTTATTGTTATTTTTTGTACATAAGTATTTTCTGTTTTTGAGAAACTTCTTCAATTCATTTTGCCCATTTTTCATTTTTCCCAATTTTTGCAGAGTTTTCTTCGTGATCTGTAATATATTACGTATGAGAATGCAAAATATGTAATATTTTTAATACCTCAAATTTGTACTATAAACTTTTACCTTGGTTTTTCGTTTTGGTGTTCCATCCCTTTCTATTTGCTTCATTTGCAACTGTTGCAATGCATCACTGCGACGCTTTTTTGAAAATTTGAAGCGTCTTTCTTTATTTAATAAATCTTCTTTACCTTGAAAAAGTTTATGTTTACTACTAATTATTCCAAATATATTGTTATTAATTTCCTTAATTTGTTAAAATATATCAAAAATATCTTTTTTAAATGTTCAAATTTTACGTTGTATAATTACTTAACATATTCTATTAATAATAAATAAATGCGAATACTTACTTCCAACACATAAGACTTCACCTGGTGACAAGAAGGAATTATGTTCATCGTCATTATTGTGCCGCTTTATGTAATAGGGTTGGTTGGTACAGTTTTCATGATCAAAATCTTTAATGTCACTAATAGGCACAATTAATACCTTTCTCCTTTCATCGGAATAAAAACGTACCGCAGCATGGAGTGTTTCCATTGTATTTGAAGACATAATCTGTTAATGAAAAATGTTAGCTTTTTTAAAAAAATTTCTATAGCACACAATATGCAAAAACCCTATAGGTTAGGTTATATACTTACGGATTTAATGTATTTTCTGAATTTTCGTTCCGAACTATCGGCGCGCGATCGGCGCGAAGTTGTCGCCACGGGCGGTGCACTCGCGCCAAAATTCGAGGTCGCCGGGTGTCCCGGGAAACTCGGGACACACACACGCACAGGAGGGGGCGGAGGGGACGCGCGAATCACGACGCGGCCTATCTCTTCGCCGGCTTCCCTCGCGAGGACGATTCTCCGCTCCTCGTGGAATATCTGTCGCGCCGCGAGCCCGCGGACCGTCGTTCGAAATTGAGGATCGCGGGGGGCAGCGGGCGGGCGTCGGCGACGACAACGACGACGACGTTGGTGCGCGCCAACGGCGTGACGGGCGGCCCCGGGTACACTCCCGACACGGCCGACGATGACCCAAATGAGACACTACACACTCGCGGAGACGACGGCGATGACCGTGGAGACGTCGCGCGTTGCGTGCGCCGCCGTTCACCACCGTTCACTTACGCAATTAAGGCCAGAACACGCAAGAGTGTGAAGACTGATGCGCGTGACTGCGCGAGAGTACGCCCGCACTGAGCAACCGGCACTGAGCAACCGGCACTGACCAGCACCAGCCGGGATGCGCCGCCGGCAAGGCTGGGCAGCCGCAAGGGCATAGCCACGCACACGCACAGGAGGGGACGGAGGGGACGCGCGAATCACGACGCGGCCTATCTCTTCGCCGGCTTCCCTCGCGAGGACGATTCTCCGCTCCTTGTGGAATATCTGTCGCGCCGCGAGCCCGCGGACCGTCGTTCGAAATTGAGGATCGCGGGGGGCAGCGGGCGGGCGTCGGCGACGACAACGACGACGACGTTGGTGCGCGCCAACGGCGTGACGGGCGGCCCCGGGTACACTCCCGACACGGCCGACGATGACCCAAATGAGACACTACACACTCGCGGAGACGACGGCGATGACCGTGGAGACGTCGCGCGTTGCGTGCGCCGCCGTTCACCACCGTTCGCTTACGCAATTAAGGCCAGAACACGCAAGAGTGTGAGAACTGATGCGCGTGACTGCGCGAGAATACGCCCGCACTGAGCAACCGGCACTGACCAGCACCAGCCGGGATGCGCCGCCGGCAAGGCTGGGCAGCCGCAAGGGCATAGCCACGCACACGCACAGGAGGGGACGGAGGGGACGCGCGAATCACGACGCGGCCTATCTCTTCGCCGGCTTCCCTCGCGAGGACGATTCTCCGCTCCTTGTGGAATATCTGTCGCGCCGCGAGCCCGCGGACCGTCGTTCGAAATTGAGGATCGCGGGGGGCAGCGGGCGGGCGTCGGCGACGACAACGACGACGACGTTGGTGCGCGCCAACGGCGTGACGGGCGGCCCCGGGTACACTCCCGACACGGCCGACGATGACCCAAATGAGACACTACACACTCGCGGAGACGACGGCGATGACCGTGGAGACGTCGCGCGTTGCGTGCGCCGCCGTTCACCACCGTTCGCTTACGCAATTAAGGCCAGAACACGCAAGAGTGTGAGAACTGATGCGCGTGACTGCGCGAGAATACGCCCGCACTGAGCAACCGGCACTGACCAGCACCAGCCGGGATGCGCCGCCGGCAAGGCTGCGCAGCCGCAAGGGCTTAAGCTGGCCACACACACTTTTTCGTAACAGTTAACAGTAGGATTTCGACCAATTGCGTCGCTCGATTTGGGAACGTACGGCCGTACGTTCCCGAATCAAGCAACGCAATTGGTCGAAATCCTACTGTTACTGTTACGAAAAAGTGTGTGTCCGGGGCCATAGCCACGCACACTAATGCCACGTGGCACGTACGGCCGTACGTTCCCAAATCGAGCAACGCAATTGGTCGAAATCCTACTGTTAACTGTTACGAAAAAGTGTGTGTGGCCAGCTTAAGCCCTTGCGGCTGCGCAGCCTTGCCGGCGGCGCATCCCGGCTGGTGCTGGTCAGTGCCGGTTGCTCAGTGCGGGCGTATTCTCGCGCAGTCACGCGCATCAGTCCTCACACTCTTGCGTGTTCTGGCCTTAATTGCGTAAGCGAACGGTGGTGAACGGCGGCGCACGCAACGCGCGACGTCTCCACGGTCATCGCCGTCGTCTCCGCGAGTGTGTAGTGTCTCATTTGGGTCATCGTCGGCCGTGTCGGGAGTGTACCCGGGGCCGCCCGTCACGCCGTTGGCGCGCACCAACGTCGTCGTCGTTGTCGTCGCCGACGCCCGCCCGCTGCCCCCCGCGATCCTCAATTTCGAACGACGGTCCGCGGGCTCGCGGCGCGACAGATATTCCACGAGGAGCGGAGAATCGTCCTCGCGAGGGAAGCCGGCGAAGAGATAGGCCGCGTCGTGATTCGCGCGTCCCCTCCGCCCCCTCCTGTGCGTGTGTGTGTCCCGAGTTCCCCGGGACACCTGGCGACCTCGAATTTTGGCGCGAGTGCACCGCCCGCGGCGACAACTTCGCGCCGATCGCGCGCCGATAGTTCGGAACGAAAATTCAGAAAATACATTAAATCCGTAAGTATATAACCTAACCTATAGGGTTTTTGCATATTGTGTGCTATAGAAATTTAAAAAAAAATGCTAACATTTTTCATTAACAGATTGTGTCTTCAAATACAATTGAAACGCTCCATGCTGCGGTACGTTTCTATTCTGATGAAAGGAGAAAAGTATTAATTGTGCCTATTAGTGACATTGAACATTTTGATTGTGAAAACTGTACCAACCAACCATATAATACATAAACACAGTAATGACGATGAACATAATTCCCCCTTATCACCAGGTGAAGTCTTATGTGTTGGAAGTAAGTATTCGCATTTATTTACTATTGATAAAATATGTTAAGTAATTATACAACTTAAAATTTGAACATTTCAGAAAGATATTTTTGATATACTTTAACAAAGCAAAAAAATTACTAACAATGTATTTTGATTAATTAGTAGTAAACATTTACTTTTTTAAGGTAAAGAAGATTTATTAAATAAAGAAGGACGCTACAAATTTTTGAAAATTCGTCGCAGTGATGCATTGCAACAGTTGCAAATGAAGCAAATAGAAATGGAACACCAAAACGAAAAACCAAGGTAAAAGTGTATAGTGCAAATTGGATGTATTAAAAATATTACATATGTTGTATTCTCACACGTAATATTTTACAGATTACAAAGAAATCGCACAATGGCAAAAAGATTTCCACGAAGTTATAAATATTATTTGCGGTCGTGCAGAGTTGAAGATGTAAGTCCCAGAATCATGAGAAGATTGAATTTTAAACCTAAAGTACGGCCAAATAGACTTGTAAGTATCTTATATTTTAAAGAATTTTTATTTCAAATAATTTATGCATGCAGTTTATGCAATATTTGGACTATACATTGTAAGACAAGTCACTTTTAATCATTTTTTTTTAAATATAAACTTACAATAAATATTTGATAATGAAAATTAATATAGGTTAGATAAATAATAATAATGTGATTGGATCTGTAAGTGTGTTTATGTATACACTATTCTTATATTTTTTAGACTTGTAAAGATAGTATCGAGGACGTTCAATACGTTGCTGAAAATATGGATATGGGTAACATTAACAAATCACATGAAGATACTGTTACAATGCAAGAGGCTATTATGGAAAACATGAATGAAATAGCGGATACTTCAATCGACGTTAATGAAGCGCAAAATGTTTGCACGGAAAGAGGTGCTGGAACAATAGAAGCTGAAGCATTCAAAATTTGCGAAAAATTAATAACAGAGGATACAAATAATATACAGCAGGACGCAATTGATTTCGATGACGTGTTAAACGTAGAAAATATAAAGGGGAATGATATAAACGTCGCCAGCGATCCTGAGAACAAGGTAATATTGCAGTTCCAAATAGTCGCCGATAAATACTCATAAAGTGTTTACTATCCTTCAGTTTTGTATTTTATTAAACTGATAATTGTTAGATTTATTTATTTTATGTTCATTTTGGACATATTAATTTTGCTTAATGCTACTAATACTTTTTGATAATATATACCAAGATAATAATGTTTTAAAATATTTATATAAGGATTAAGTACCGATGGTACTTAATTTAATATATATTACATTCATTTGTGCATGTTATTTTACATTATAATTTGTGAAATAATTTATTAACTTTTCCATTAAATATTGCAGATGATTTATACAGGAGATCAAGTTTCAGAATGGGATTCGGATTTATTGGTTATATTTAATGATTTAACAGACGACAAAAATGACCATCAACATGATATATGTCGAACACGCACTTTACAAGAGTTTATGTCACATGAAGAATTTCTGAGTGATATTGAAATACCTGTAAACAAATCACGAGGTGAAATATTTTTAATGATTATCGAATACAGTTTAAAATATAAATTATCATTAAATGAAATTATAAGTATGCTGCAACAGATCAATCTTATCTTTTCAAGATTAATATTACCCGATGCACGATGGATAGTCGATAATATTTTAAATCCGAAAGATAAAATAGAATTTCATGGAATTTGTCCCAACTGCTGTAAATATATTGGCAAAATAAATGATGTAGATTCTTGCGTAATTTGTGATGTATGTTCCGAAACCATTAATTTAGAAAATCCATCGTCATCAAATATTTTTGTAATGATTGATCCTACGGAAAATATTAAAATTCTATTGGAAGAAAACGCTGAATATTATGACAACGTTATTAAATTAAGGACATTCAATGGAAAAATAAGAAACATTTTTGATGGAAATATGTACAAGTCATTTATAAAAAAATTACCTGAAAGTGATAAACATAATTACGTCACAACCATATTTAATACCGACGGGGCACCGAGATTTGAGAGTTCGAATTACTCGATTTGGCCCATATATTTACAGCTAAATGAAATACCTATTCAAACAAAATTGAATAGGATAATCACCTGTGGTATATGGTTCGGACGAAATAAACCCGAAATGACCGCTTTTTTACATCCATTTACAGAAATGATGACTAAATTAGCAAATCAAGGCATAACATGTAGAATAAACAATGAAGAACGTTTGATTAAAGTATACTCTCTAATTTGTTGTGTGGATTCAGTTGCAAGGGCTCCCATGCAAGGAGTTACATTATTCAATGGGAAGTACGGTTGCAACTGGTGCTTACACCCAGGCGAGTGGTACGAAGGAAGTAATAGGTATCCTATTCTTGAACATACTGTAGAAGAGAGAAATATGAAGAATATGATAAAATTTATGATGGAAATTGCTGATAAAGAATGTGCCGATGTATATGGATTAAAGTCTATTTCTCCTCTCATAAACTTACCTTATTTTGATGTTTGTAAAGGATTCGTGCCAGATTATATGCACTGCTGTCTTGCTGGTGTTGGAAAGCAGATAACAAATAAATTTTTAGAATTGTTGCCAACATCAAAAATAGAAGAACTAAATAAAATTTTACTAAATGTAAAGGTTCCTCACCAACTAGGCCGATTAAGTAGATCCTTTGCCGATATCAGTGACTGGAAAGCTAAAGAGTGGGAGAACTTTATTTTATATTACAGTTTGCCTTTATTCCGATACGCTTTACCGCAACGCTTTGTGAAGTACTGGAGTTTATTTGTTGAAAGCTTGTACACGCTTTTGAAATGTGACATAAGTCTTGATGAACTTAATAAAGCAGATGAAGACTTACACAAGTTCGTATTTTTAACACAAGAATTATTTTCAAAGAAAGCTATGACGTTCAATATACATCAGCTTATTCACATTTCTGAAAGCGTATTAAATTGGGGGCCACTTTGGTCTCATTCAACTTTTCCATTCGAATCCGCGAATAAGGATATACTACAAGCTATCCATTGTGCAAAAGGTGTAAATCTACAGATTGTTCGCTATGTCCATATGCAACAAACTTTACACACTTTGCGTCATCGCATATATCCACATGCATCTCCGTTAGTGATAAATTATTGTGAACAGCTAACAGTGAAAAGAATTAAGAAAAGTTGTAAAGTATCATCCATAACTTACCTGGGAGGTGGAAAATTTATAGATGAAAATATTGCACAAAATTTTGGAATGTCTGCAAAATGTACATTAGCTTATCAGAGAGCTATTATAGATGGTTGTCTTGTGTCATCGAAACAAAACAATAAGCGCTCTGACAACAGCTTTGCAATATTAACTGATAATACCTTTATTCGCATACTTGATTTTTTAGTTGACAATGAAAATAATAAAGAAATCACACTCTGTAATATTGTTAATACTTCAAATAGAATCTGTAACTTTCTAAGTATGGTACGTAATATTGGAAATGAAACCATAGCTATACAAACTAAACAAATTGTACAAGTTTGTGTTTTTATTGAAATACTTGAAGAATGTTATATAGCAACGCTGCCTAATATTTATCATTATTAAGTTCTTTTTATATTTTCTTTTTCTTGTAAAAATTAAACCATTTTTAATAGTTTGAGGTCAAATATAGCCATTTTATCGCTGGAAACTAGCAATTATCTACCTATTTATACTACACTGGCTAGTTTCTACTTTAAAAATGGTTTTGTTTCCCATTAGGTATTATATTGTATTATATTATAAGAATTGTATTATATATTATGATTTAAATATAAATTGTAATTTTTATGTTTTTCCTTTAATAAAAAATTAACTTTTTAAACAAATTTAAGTATTCTCTAATTTAATATAATTACACTTGGCAATGTTTTCATTAATTGAATAAAATAAAATTTTTTTTATATAAAATGATTAATGAGATCACATAAGAGATCTCATATGAGGGTCATATATATATGAGGTCTCATAAAAGA
>NW_027250423.1:0-19884 GCF_030848795.1 Temnothorax nylanderi | reverse complement strand
ATCAAGATTTATTTTGATTGATGGTTCGATCCACCACTGTCTTGTATGACCAATGTTGAAAATTATGCTAGGTAAGCGTCACCTATTCCTTGCAATAACAATATTTGCGTAAATGAAACAGCGAGTTTTCCCACGCATCTCGCCTGAGACCCATACATATTAATTCTGCTAACATCGGAGATCTGTAAAACGACATTGATTTTCATAAAATACTTGTATCTCCCTCAGTCAAATCGCTTCCCTGAACTTACCTTAGTATGAAAAGTATTCTTCAAAAGATCCTGAATAATGCTAACTTCGAACAACGCGTCACCTGGTACTGTTCTTACTTTCAATTGATAAATCTCAGTCATTACTTTAGTTTTGGCACTGAAATCACCTATAAAACCGTCTTGATCTCCGGATTTTCGGAAGTTAAGTA
Source organism: Temnothorax nylanderi (assembly GCF_030848795.1). Lineage (NCBI taxonomy): Eukaryota > Metazoa > Arthropoda > Insecta > Hymenoptera > Formicidae > Temnothorax > Temnothorax nylanderi. Next base: position 19,463 of record NW_027250423.1, on the reverse strand, counting down.
ACCTAAGATATCACAGATATTAGTTTTGTCTATAAATATAATATGATAAACGATACATTTTGCACACAGTGTACCTTTGGTGGGTATGAGCTTAGCAGCCCATAAGATTTCGTCCAAATGTAGTATCGCGCATATATCGTGATGATCCTCGGTGTAGCCATTAAGGAATTGAACAAAGTAGTTGGCAGCGGCCACAACGTTCGTGTCGTCAATTGAAACTTCTTTCCACCCGAGACAAGCACACCAATGAGGCTCTATGAAGGCATCTGCACATGTTCTATCTAGAGGCACCTAAAGTATCACATTAATTTTACTCTCGTTTTCTTTTCTCATACATTTAATCGTGAGAAAAGTTACAAATTTGTAAATTTTGTCGTTATAGTTATGCAGTAATTACAGTTGATTCAACAATTCGTTATGTAGTTTCTAAAAGTAGTTGAAGATCGCGCTGTGTGTGTTAATCATAAAGTAGGAACAGAATTATCTCTGTGAAAAAGAACCGATACGATCAGTAAATGAGTCGCAAGTCGCAATCTCGAAGTACGAAGTAGTGGGGATATTCTACAGACAGAGCGACATTTTATTCACCAGTGTTAGTCAGAGCTCGTGTTGTGCTACAAGTGATACATTTCGCGGCTAATCTGTTTCCCAAGATTTGCCCAAAGTTCTCGAAATTTTTTTTTTAAGATAAAAATTAATCTGTAAACGTACACGTGATGTGGATGACTTTGGACATGTGTTTATATATTCACTTCGCTTTATTGTGTTTTTTATTAATACTTAATATCCGCTTTCGTATTTTCAAGAAAGATTAAGTGATTTACGGTAACTTATCTGTTTCTGAAACTCTTTAGAAGATTTATAATCCATTATTTCATATCGCAGATAACTTTTTTAATTTTTAAGAAAACTCGACTACTCGATAAGGCGTTTGTTTCGATGAGTAATAGTCAAGATAAAGTGCCTTGTGCTTACGTCAGTTCTAAAACCGTATATCGAAAGATATTATCGTGTTTTTAACTACGTTTTCATAAAAGAATGTTTAATTACTACAGTATCGTAATGAGATGGAAATTGTGTATCTTCTCTTGTTGATAATCTCATTCAATAATCGTAATTTTCTCTTCGCGCAGATTTTTGGTCGTATAATTTTAGATTTATAATTAAAAAGACATTTAATTATGATCTTGATATTTACTCAAGTGTAACGTTTTATCTCGTACTTGTGAAGTATTCTTGGAATCGTATCGTCCCGAATTACTGCTATTAGATAGTATGCGTGCATGAGTCAACCAATGTTTCGCATAATTACTACAATGAATTACAGCTGCTACTACATAAAAGAGTGGCGTTTTTTTTGCATTAGTCCTTTGCATTATAAGAATTGTCAGTTATCAAAATATCAAATGGTAAAAAAAACTTGGACCTGATTAGTTTTCCTTTTGTTTTAGTATACGACTTATATTTACATTTTTTTTTTAAATGTAGATGTTAACATTTTATCTCAAATTGACAAAAGTTAAATACGTTAGCTATGAATGATAACAGATCATCTTAATTCTGATATTTATAAAAGACATTATAATGCATGAAAATTAGATTTATAAAGTACACACAACTGTAATTAATATACATTATATGATTACAAAGGATTAATACTGATATAATTGCGTTGAGTTTAAATTCAGATATAAAATACATTAATAATGATCTTTATCTTATTGCAGATAAGGTATAATTTTACATTTGACGAGTTCTTTTTCATGTTTGTACTCTATTAATAGAACAAAATTAAACTGGTGAATTAATTTTTGGCATTAACTTATCAGACTTACCTTATCAAACAAACTGATGGCTCTTTGACGACGATCCCCATCTTTTGGTGTATCAAAGTCAAGTATGTTCTCCAACGTCTTGTGTATGTCAAATGGTGATGTTAAGTATTGTGTGTTGTACACAAAGTTTGCGTATGCTTGTGGGTGGGCTTGCTTGAACCAAGGTGGAAAAATGAAGAGAAAAAACGGTAATCTTTCCTCTTGCTTGCCTTGCAAAGTGTTACGAATGTCTGCGAATCTATAAAACGGAAATAATGCTTGGTTGCGTATGTATGAAGTGTAAAAGATATAGAGCATTACACTATTTATATATAAGAGGCATTCAACCTGTGTCCATGATCGCTCATCAAAATTAAAATGGTATTGTTCAAATGTCCGAGATCATAAAGATCTTTCACCCAAGAATATAATCATCGTCCACTGCCCCGATATACGTTGTAAGAGTCCGTGAGAAAGTTCTCCATGAAATCCAAACGCGAATTTTGGCTGCTTTTTATACGTGTTGAATATCGTTTTTATGTAATTCATCATCACCTACATAAATACATATGCCTCAATAATTACAGAACCAAATAAAAGTTTAACAAGGATATCAATCAAAAAGAAATTTCGTTTGCTCTAATAATATATAGCTTTAACAAGTTTGAATTGTATTGCGATCTAACACAAATCAAAATTTTGAAGCATATTTTCAGCTTTTTTTTGACGTTGCTTTTTTTTTTATCTTATCAGTAAATTCATATAAATTTATATTGCATTTAATACCATATGACGTGGAGTGCCAGCTATGCAGAATTTATTATATGTTTTAAAGTATGGAGAAGCGGCTAGATAATAGGTGCGCATATAGTGGTGAGTCGGTTGCTTATCAAATCCTTTCAGGCGATAAGTAAACGTTCCGATATGCGGTACATCTTCCATAAAACTTGTTATGTATCCGTGTTCTTCATATTTATTCCATATCATAGGATATACGTTAACGTAATTCGCATTGTGAATTCGTTTCCGCGTTTCCGTAATTCAAGTTCGATCTTGCCGGTTAGGATCGGAATAAGTGCCTGCGGTGTGCCATCCCCTACAATGTTGTATCCCTCTAGCACCAGAGCATTCAGTTGTTTTATGAAACGATAAGTCCTGGGGAGTTTGCGAACAAACGTGTTTCGTGACAGCGAATCGAAGCCGAACATAAGCACGTTCAATTTTAGGCCCGTGTCCGGCACGTTCTCCCAATTGTGCTTCTGTTTGATATACGGATCATATTTCCACGCCAGCGAGTATACTGTGCCACCTAAACATATTCACTATCAGTGGAATAATAGTGGGTACGTTTTTGAAAGTAAATAAGCAAATTAACTAACACATCTCCACTTTTCGACTTGCATCTGACGTCTGCAAAATCGCTCTCCCTCAAAATGTAAAAATCATCAGCCTCTATACCGTCCAACAATTTTGTATCGTAGTCATCTGTTCTAATAATTTCTGAAAAAAGATAACAGTATGGATTACTAAATAGAATAATGTTAAATGATTGTGCGATAATTTTGCGCTAATTATTGGAAATCATTACGATATTTTATTCATATAACAGTATATAGGGAATATTATTTTTAACTTACCACTGAAGATGCATCTTATTTGTCCGTGTTTCGTCTTCGCTTTGTTAGTAATAACAAGTCTTGAACCTTCCACTATGACCCAATCTCCTGGTCCACAAGATAAGGGTGGCACATCATGTATGAACTTCATTATTTCCGGACGAGAGATATTCAACTGAGGTAACTTGCACGCAACAATACCATCTCTGTACAATTAATAAAAAGTAATGAATAATAAATACATAATCAGAATTATAAATAACAAGTGTAAAGCTGACATGCATAATGTGCTTTGCTTTTTTCTTGCCAAATACAAAATATTAACTGGAATGTTATGTGCAATTCAGCTCACTTGTTAAAGGGAGAATATCATATACGTACCTCACATAAGACTGTTCTGATTCTTTGATCAATTGTGATATGTACATTCTGAAAGTATTTAAAAATCAGAGAATGTAAAAATGTACATCAACATTTGGCACTGAAGTAAAAATACTAAAAATATCACTCACAATTTGTTTAAATTGACATATCAGATTCATTAAATCCTAACTCTATTCGTATTACTTGAATGACGCAAAATAAAAGTGCTGCGGACAGTCCTGCTATTACGCAGCGTCGAAAATGGCACGCTGTCACCCTCATGTTTGTTCAGTTTATTTCTGTCAAGTATAAAACATCATCAGCTTTAGATTAATTGAGACTAAATAAACATAATTTTGTGCAATGTAATTCTTTACCATAAATTTAATTTTTTCTCGTCTATTAAAAAACACGAGCACTGCTTTTATTGTTCTCGGAAATATCACAAAAGAATTAAAAAAAATTAAAATAAAACGTTTATGATATGTCAGAATAAATTGATAATGCACAGTTCACTGTTTGATCATTTGCTCCAAAAGTAATATAACGAGTAATATAACGAGATTAAGGATTAATGTAATCTCAATCTAAACAAGTTAATGAAATTATTTAGGCATGCCAAAGACATATCTTCTTACATATTCAGGCATATGATTGTTAGTATAAGAATGACGTTGATCCCAACTCAAACTGATACGCGAGACTGACTGCATCAGAGAGCACTGTTGTGTTGTTGGCTGCTGTACGAGACAGACACGGGCTTTCACTTATCATAATATATGGTATGATAATGGTATGATGTATTGCCGAATATCACAGATGTGAATATTTTTCTTCTGTCACTACAATTTCAATACCATTGAAACTTATCCTGTTGAACCCTGAAATAGTCCGATAATATTATCCTGGATGTTGTTTTAAATTGCATCGATATTGCAGCTTGTAACATAACAATATATTTTTAAATAAAATATAACATATATTTATATATCAATGTTCACTATACTATTATTTTGCATATAGGTATCTTAATGCAAAATGTTTTATCTATCCCAGCCTTAATTCAATTCCAACAAGAAGGAATTGAATTAATATATGTATATTGAATTAAATATATAATTGACATGTTTCTTTACAATGTAATGTCCAAGAGAAACTTAGTACTTGCATCAAATTTATACCAAATAATAAGGAAACTGGCAGTTCGTTTAGCATCACAAGTCACTTGCAAGAACTGCATGTGTACCGCATGAATATTTAAACAGCCAAACAATGACGTGTCAAGAAGATAATGACGAGACCTGGTCTCTCATGTCGAATGACGCAAATTACAATATGCAGATTAAACTTCAATATCGTATACGTTTGCCGTCTTATCAATCTTATCATTTAATTTCCGCACGTATGCACAGCAATTGTTTGCGGATGCATCTCGCACGTGTGTCGCAAGATAAGATAACCTTTAGCTCTACCTCCGCATAACTGACGGCCAGGTGTGATTCTGATGATGCACTGACGAGGAATTCCGGCGTTAATTAGTAACGTTCAATTTACGACGGATGAGCGGCAGCTCGGCGGGTGAAAACGCATGGCACGGTAAATGGCTGAATGGCAACGAGAGACAGAGTACGACGGAGTTCCCATCGATGCAACGACCTCACGCACGCAGTGCAGAGTGCACGCACACGCGTCGCCTCTCTTTCTCTCTCTCTCTCTCTCTCTCTCTCTCTCTCTCTCTCTCTCTCTCCTCCTCACTTCCATCTCTCATCTCTCTCTCTCTCTCTCCTCTCTCTCTCTCTCTCGTCTCTGTCGTTTGCACAATTGCGAGAATCTCTAGAGGGTCCAGCGGAGCGCGTCGCGACGCATCGGCATTCCGAACAGACGCGGACGTCTCACCATTCTCGCTCTACTCCGGCGAAAATCGGAGCTCCGTTGCGCCTCCGTTCCGTTTGCGAGATGAGCCACCGTGAGAGAGACGCCCGTTGGCCCGCTCGGCTCTCCACTGACTCCACTGTCCACAAATTCCGCAATCTCCGCATGCATACATGTATACACGGCGCGCGCACGTGCCTATGCGTGCGTGTGTGCAGGTGTGAGGGTACAGCGGAATGCATTAATGCTGTTCGGGACGGTCGTGTCCTGCAGGGATACTTGGTGATCTTTCTCGGGGAAAAGGAAATTTTCAATCCTTTTTTTCAATTTATCAAATTTTTATCCCACACGATTTCTATTTTCTAAATAATTTTATTTAATATTATTATTTCTATTAAATAAATAAAGATAATCTTTTATTGGCAGATTATTAATCTTATATTTTAAGATAGATATTACAGATATTAAGATATTAATTTCTTATTTAATATATTAAATTTCTATAGAAAGTTTAATGAGATGTATTAAATAAAGTTAGAAAATCGAAGTTGTTTGATATTATATATTTGCATTTAATATATATATATGCAAAAAGTTTTCTATCAAACTTTGTGTGTATTAAATAAGGTTCGAAAATCTTTGGGGAAGGGTTTGGAAAATTTCTCTGCTAGTAAAATTATTTTTCAATATATCAAAAAATAACTTGACTGACAAAGAAAGGAATTGTGAAACTAGAAATAAGAACTGCAGTGTTTGTTCAATTAACGTACGTTCTTTGCACGCGATGGTTGAGCCGACGTACGATTGATGATTTAACGCGAACGGGAAGTTAAGACGTATGTTTCTCCTTCTCACGAGCGTTACGGGCGTTATCAAATTTGACCATTTGACCGTCGAACGTAAACCGGATGCTGGACACCACTAACCCGTCCGATCGTACGAGAGATCCTCTCACGTTTCGACAGATGCACAGCCGCGTACCGCGAGGTCCGCGAGCGACAAACACGTCGAAAGTCCGGGCACGATCGATGGATGACCGCGACGTCATACGACTGAAGTTCAATCTTACATCTATAAAGAGTACAAGGGCATACATATTTCCTCCGTCGAGTTGCGTATATAGAAATTTTTCGCGTTCGCCCCCCGCTTCACGAGACGGTCCCGTTGATGATTGACCACTAAAATTCACGTTCCGAAGAATTTCGCGAATAAGGTATTCGTGTCTTCCAGATTTCACATGAATTTTGATATAACTATAACGCAATTACAATTGCGATATTTTGTTATGAGGAAACTTGTACTGTTACTTGAAGAGGTCTGCTGTGATTCACTTGTCAATTCACTTATGACAATTTAAACGAGTAACGACACTTCTGCCCCGTGCAGCGGATTTCGCATAAAGGGCGCATTATCCCATAGATGTATATAAGTAGACTGACAAACATTGCCATTGTAGAGCTTCCGGCAAGATCTGTGGGCCTATAACTCTTAACGACAGTTTCGTTATCGTTATATTTGCGTTGCGCAGATATTTATGGTAAAAAAGCTACGCAACGACAATACAGGTAACGATAACGAAACTGTCGTTAAGAGTTATTACAGAATAGGCTCACCGAAGGACAAAAGATATGCTTGCGGAAATTGTGTCGATTAGAAAAAGAAAGCGTCTCCGCAAGCATATCTGCTGGCCTTCATATCTTACCGGAAGCTCTCCAAAATGGGAATGCTCAGTCTATTATATACGTCTACGTGCATCCATTTCACGCATGATGCGCATAATGCATCATTTATCCTTGTTGTTCACCGAATGTTAAATAAGGATAAACGATATCATGCGTGAAACGGAATAATGCACCCATAGACTTGTGAGACTATTATAGCACGTATAGGTAACATTTTAGGCAGATTTTTTATTAACTCAAAATCGAAATTTTTTGAGTTGTGATATATACATTATATATATGTATAGTGATATATATATTATATGTGATATATGTATATATTATATGTATAAATAGATAATAAAATATAGATATATACGTATACGTGTTTATCTATAATAAAAATCTCGAAAAAAACGACTTTTTGAAAGCTTAATTTAAACCTTTCGGCGAATGACTTGTTCGCAATCACGGATTTTGGAAGGTGTCTGATCTAATAATCTACCGTTTAATATTTCAAGTCCGAGATGGTCTCTCAGATATGCGACAGACGATCGAAGCAAATCGGACAATCGTTTTATACGCACTCGCGATCACATCCACGTGTTACTTACGTGTCGGCACGTTGATGTAGCACTGTCAGCACCAGTTCCGTATGCATTATTTCTAATATCGCTCGATCGATTGAACGTAAAAAGCAAGTGCTACGCCCGTGCGGTAAAATATTTATTTTATGAAACTATCAAGACCACTTGGACTGATAGTTTCCGCGTAACGCGTATCGCGTAACCAATCAGAGACGTTTCGCATTTTTTGTTACGCATATTCACGCTTGTGATTGGTTACGCGGAAAATATCAGTCCATGGGGCCGCACCCTCAGACGTCGAGTGTTATACACTATACACTTGACGTATAAATTTTTCTCGTATTATTATCAAATCGATTACGCAATATTTCGAGTACACACGTATTATCGTACGATGATATAGTTTGTGACTCGCTAAGCTTTACCACGTACACGTCCTTTTTTCCGTTCTACCCTTTTAAAAGCATCACAGTATCGAGTACACACGTTTGCACGCTTCGCGCTTTTTAGCGAAAGAGGAGGCACTGCATTATACGCGTAGAAAGTAGGAAGAGGAAATGTTCGTAAATATGTGTGAGAGAAATTAGATTAAAACATATCTACATATTGAGGAAGGGATAGCACATGGAGACAGCAGATTTGAGCAATGTTTAAGCTTTTAACATGTTTGATGCATAAGAATGGATATCTATTAAGTGAGTCATGGATATCTATGTGAAGTGAGAATAAATATCTGTATGAAGTCTTTATCGTAGATATCTGTCGGTCTTTTAATACGTAATAATAATAAATTGTATATACATATGGAGGGGCAAAAGCCATAGTGGTGTAAGTCAAATTTTTTAAAAATATTGACTCGTGTGCATAAATGCAATTTATATATACACGAGTCAATATTCAAAAAATTTGACTTACGTCACTATGCCTTTTACCCCTTCATATATTATAGGCTATGTGTACTTGGTAAATACGCGAAACAAAATTTCAGCAGAAACGAAGCAAAATTGCCTACGGGAAGCTCCAATATATCTTTTTTTTTTCATTTAGTAAGAAGTTATTTAATATAAAGATTGATGGAGAAATCTTTTACACTAATCTAATATGTATATAATTTAACTACATGTAAAAAGAAATGATAGCATTAGTTAACAGCAGCCTAATTGAAAATAATCTTGTTAATTCAATAATTATTAGTATTAATGAAATAAATATGTCATGCTTTTGTTTTAATAAAATGTTATTTGTTTCATTAATGATGTTATTGAATTAATAAAATTATTTTTAATTAGACTGCTGTTAGATAATGCAGTATCATTTTTTTTGTAATAAAGGAATAGGAATCTTTAATCTGGGAATAAAAATTGCGGCTTTATTTAATTAATTTTATTCATATCATAATTAAGTAAAAGCAGATATTGTATAAAATATAAATAGAAAATTTACATATTATCTCTTATATCTTTATTCAATATCACACATTCGTACGTATATACGTAACAATTTGCGACAATCATGCATAATTCAACATTCACGCGAGAACATTTCTTCCTCTTGTATTATTAATATTTTGCTATATTATTTTTCTCTGAATATTGTATTGTAGAAAATAATCTAGGTATATAATGATGATCTTCAGACTTATTCAATGCTTATAAAAACGTTAAAAAGTGTTTCGATGTCAATTAATTAGTAGCAATGTCTTGTGTGACTGAGTTTACCATATTAATTGACAATTACGCTTATTTAATAATATGATACAGTCAGTCGTCTCAGCGACTTAAATTGTATCTATAAGATAAAATCGTAAATGAGGTACTGTCAGATATTCACATCTTCATTCACATCAATAATACTGAAGCGCTTAAGTGGCTGCTTCTTCAACGTATTATTTATTTAGTTCTTTGCAGTGAAACACTAGCTCTCCATGGAAACATGCAACGTCCCTAGTAATAAATTATATGTTTAACGACATTGACACTGTTGCAAAAATATTGCTTACTAACCTACTATTTTTAAATAAAATATGTGATAAATATATATGCGTATATAGATAGCCCGTTTTAGTCTTTACAAACGAGTATTTATGTATATCTGAAAAACTATATTGAACTTAAATAATTAAATACATGCAAGTCAAATAGAAGAGAATAGCTTATAGGTGACAAAGTTAATAGACTTATATCGTCGGCTATATGCGGTAGCCTGCTCATAAGTAAAAAATAATAGTTTATACAAGTACGGATGCTCCATAAGCTTCTTTGCGTTGTAATTCTGTTCCAGTAATGCGTAAATCAATACCGGAAGCGACGTACGTGAATATTAAGTTGAAACCCATTAGAAACATACCATCATAAAGTTCCTATAAAAATATATATTTCTCTATAAATCCTTCATCTATAAAATCTATATAATTGTAAAATATATTCTCTTTTGTACTTTCCATAAAAATAAGGATATACATTTTTAGTTTAGGATATAACGTTGCCAAATTATTAGACAATGAAATTTATTTGAAAGATACGCAAGAATTAAAAAATTAACTTTTTTATTAATTCGCGAATTGAGATAAGAAAGTCGTGAATGTACTTTAAAATGTTATTAAATCGAATGTGCGATGCGAAGAAAAATAAATCACTTATCTATGTATTGCGGGAATAAGATCGGGATTTTCGACATGCAATAGAGACATAGATAGTAATGTTATCGTTACCTGCGTGGAGAAACCATTGTGTATGCTGAACAGCACCTGCGGCGTTATGAACACCACGTTTTTGTAGAAGAAAAACTGCGTCAGGATGCCCATGCGCAAGTAATACCAGTGTCCGTGCACCAGCAACGCTTTTCTCAGATACTTGAACTTCGTGAAGGCGAAGTCAGCGGATATCGACGCCTGACGGTCCTCCTTCCCCATTATTCCGATACCCACGTGCGCTTCCTGTATCATCGAGGCATCATTACCGGCGTCGCGTCGCCGATGGCCGCGGTGTGCGGACGGCTCCGTGACGTTTTTATCAGATGCACAATCTGCAAGGATAAGCAGAGATAAGCTAATGACGTCTCCGCGTTATGTATGCAGCGTTTGGGAAAGTTCAAACCTCGCTCTTTTGCAGGGGCGTTAGCCTACAAGAGATAACCGCCTCGCAGGTCATTCCGACGGATTTGAATAATTGTGGACAATTTCGTAACGTCGCCGCTATGCTCACACCGTCTATTATCAACCCGTACTGATGTATGGTTCCAGTTTTATTTTCCGTCTGTAAGAGATAGTTTACAGAAATACATTATAAACTAATATAGTATATTTTAAATAATATCACAAGCTTTCTTTGTTGAAAGAGATACTTTATCTTTCGGATAATTGCGTTTGGATAATGTATTTTACGCTTTATCCTTAATTTCTCTTGGATATTATTTTTGCTATGTATATAAATTCATATTGGAAAGCAAAAAAATAGCGGAATAATAATTTATACATTTATTTATTTATTTATTTATTACTTTGATAAATTTTCATCTCGAATAAAAAGTACGACTTACTGCGCGAGAAATAATAAAGGTTGCCGAGAGTTAACGAGTTAACTAAAAAAAGGTATAAAATTTTGGACGTGCAAACTGCACTCACTCGAAACTTGTGAGAACCATGGAAACAGATTTGCACTGAGGTTTGGTCCGTCAGTCTTAGAACCTCGGTACCCTTCTTGAAATGGCTGCACAAGAAAGCGATGTTCTCCGCAGTCTCTGCCTTATCTTCACTAAGCACCCATATCTAAAAAGAAATATTTGCGATTGTCGTTTAAAGCTAATTTAATTAATCCATCAAAGCAGTAATTAATTTATCAGAACTGTCTCTAACACTCTATGTGTTTCAAATTATATATTTATAGCTTCGATACATGGAGAGTATGGTATAAATCTCTAATAATATTAAAATAACTGAATAATAACTGAAATAAAAGTAAGATAAGCGGAATCTTATCAGGGGATGCGTTACCGCGAATTCGACGTTTGCGTACGCGAGCTGTTATTTTTACCTGATATTCCGGTAAATCCGGATGCATCATCAGCGAGCTGTTGACTCGTGACTTTTTTCAATCTGAAGCTCTCACGGAACAGAGTGCGTCTGGCTATGATCTCGGGACGTTGGCTCGGCGGTGCAATTTGCACTATGTGGCATAGCGATAGGCTTATCACGAAATGCCAAATTTCAGCCTAGAATTATCGATCTGTTAATAACAGTATTTTAATAACAAGCAGTAATTTAATAACAGACCAAAATTATTGCAAGCACAGTATTATTTGGCAAGCAGTACGTTAGCTGTGTACGTTCATGATTTGTACTAATATACAACCATCATTGATTATTATTTCATTATTAATTATAATTAGCGTTAATTATTATTAATAATTCAATATTCGTTAATAACTGCCGCCAAATATTCGCACGATAATTAATGTAATTACTCTTGCATCAAATGACATACAATGATCGGTATGATCTCTCATATTAATTGCAGCGCGCTAATTATTCTTTTGTACTAAAATAATTAATATCGTAATTTATTTTAATAATTTCTCTCTCTTACTGATAATTTCTTTAATCATAATTAGTATTTCTTCTTCTTCTTTTACCTCCTTCGATGACAGTTTGACAGCCTCCTGCTCGTTTCCGCTTGATGGCAATAAGTACAGATTTCCGTCGCAATCCTTCTCCATATACACGTTGCCGTTGACCGAGCAGCGTCTGAACACCATCAGATTTTCAGTGAGTGTGCCGATCTTGTCGGTAAACAGAAATTCAACTTGGGCAAGCTCTTCGTTCAAGTCTGACGAATTGGCGAGCCCCGGCTGATCGTTGGTTTTGTCGTACATATTTAAGTCCCGAGCCGAAGAAAAAAGAGCTAAGAAACTTTTGCAATTCTTTCGAAACGCACGTAAACTTTCAACGACGTTGTAGAATCTTTTACGAGTACATCTTGTAAATATATAATACTTGTACAATATATAATACATGTATATAATACATGTATATAATACATGTTTTACTCTACAAACGCGCGGTGTTTCAGAAGAAATAGACTAATTTAAATAATTTTAAATGTAAACGTCGTAATGAATTAAGAAACGCCGCGGTACTCAAGTCACTTACTAATTCTAAATGGATAGCGCTTGTCGTAAAACATACAATAAACATAAATACGCTTTGGCCGTTTTATTACGTGTAACCTTAATATTAAATGGTCCGCTATAATCGACACCTACATTTAAGAACGCTCGACCAGGGCTCAACCTATTTTTCCCAATAATGGGTAAATTTCCCATTATTTCTTGCGGACTTTTGCAGCTAAACTTATAACAAACTAAACATCTACGCAGGACCCTCCTGACTGCCGATCTACCCGCTATGATCCAATACTGTTCTCTAATCAAACCTAAAAGCGCTTCGGGGCCTGCATGCATATTTCTCAGATGTGTGTCTCTAATTATCAAGTCTGTCAATTGATCACTCGCAAGGATCACCGGAAACTTCTGACCATAGGATAGCGGCGCGTTTCTCAAGCTGCCTAACTTAATCTGTCCTACGCATAAGAAGTTCCAAAACACTTCTCCGCCTAACAACACGTCGATCTCGCCTGACTCTCCGAATTGCCGATCGGATAATTTAATATTTTTCGAATGTTTAGCGCGGAAACGTCCATCCATCGCGAGGGCGCATGTTCCGTTATACAGTCCATAACTAAAAATCGCAGCTTAACTTTAAATTCGCTAACGGTGGAGTATATATTGTGGTATTAACAGCTCCCATCGCGTCCGTCGTACCACAACCAACACCTGACAGTGAGACTTCGATTCTTTGCTCACTTAACTGTGAAGCCGCTTACACAGGCCCCTGCGCATTATATTCCTTTGAGATCCCGCGTCTAGGAAAGCCCTGCATACATGCTCGCGGCCGAATCGATCATATTTTCACGGAGGCGGTCGCAAGCAACACCTGACTACTGCATTTTATCGTTGTTAACATTACGTTAGCTTGACAGGCTAAATTGTTACGATTCTCTTCGCCGATACGATTAGAAGTCGAGTCTCGTGTACTTCGCCTCCACCTGCTTCGAGTCAGACGCGGTCGATGCTCCTTGCATCTTACTATCGCTATGCAGCACGTGTTGTGTTTCTGTCCGCATCGCTTGCACCTCGCCTGCCGTGCACCTATCCGCAGTATGATCTTTACGTAGGTAAGCAATTAAAACATAAACGATGACGCCTAATCTCAGTCATTCTGTCCGATAATCCTTTAAACTTCGCACAAATATAAATCTCATGACCACCGTGGCATATCATACAATCTCGTCCTCCAAACTGACTGACATGAGCGCTCGCACTCTCTCCCCTTCGCGCGGAGGAGGATGGTAAACCTTTATTCGGCTGCAACGCCTCTAATACTGTACAATGTCGGGATAAAAAATCAAAAAGCTCCTGTAGCGTGGGCGCCGCTAACGCAACCGTTTCTGTTTCCCATTCACGTTTAGTATGAACATCTACTCGCGATATAACCATAACCGAATAATTATGCTATTCCAGCTTTCTACTGGTTTGCCTAACATTTTCAAAACTCTAATATGCTTTTGCGTATCGCCAATCAACTTTCTTAGATGTATCGACGATTCTCGTACGTTAGGACTCATTTCAAATAGCGTCTGAATATGTTGATGTATTAAAAATTTTTTATTTTCAAAGCGCTCCCTCAACAGAGTCCACGCAATTAAATAGTTATCCGCGGTTACTTCTAACAATTGCAAAACTTGCGCCGCGTCGCCTTGTAAGCACGACTTCAAATAATGAAATTTCTGAATCCGTTCTAACGCGGAATTATTATCAATTGACGTTTGAAAGGTGTCCCTAAATTGCAGCCAATGCGCGTATGTACCATCGAATTTAGGTAACTCGAGAATAGGCAATCTTACTCTGTCTACTTGGGAACCGCCGTTCCCCGCTCCGCGCTCTGCTCTCACATGCGCTCCATCATCCACTGGTCGGTTTTGCCCCGGTTCGATCTGTCTCTTTAATTTTGCCACAGTGCGATAATAACCGGTCTCGAATACATCACGCTCCTGGACCTGAGCCTCGCTCGCGCATTCTCTATTTTTCCTTGGATATTTTCGAAATCGTTCCACAAATCATGTACTTTCTGTAACCTTGCTTTGCACTCTACAACATCAGATAAATTCAAAGCAAGGACGTTGCAAAATTGTAAACACGCGTGAGTTGACCCTTTATGATCGCCCGCCTTCTTGACAACACAGCGACTTTCTCAGCCATATTCAAATACATTTATAACGTTCGCTTATAACGTATAATATGCTGCTTACAGTACTTATATCTACCGTTGCTAAACATTACTTAAATAATTTCACCGTTCTACTCTAAATATCTCGCGAGCTCGGGTCGCTCTGCGTACACGTATGCTCTCTTTGACCCGCGCCAATCGCTAATTGCCGTCGAATTGTTCTGCCTTATGCTGCTATCAAGTAAATCCGAGCGCGGAGGGCAGGAGCTTTATAAACTCGAGCCCCGGACCCCTGGCAACGGGCTGAAAAATCTGTGGAGCCAATCGGATGCCGATATCCCGAGAAAGCAGTTGATTTCGAAAAAGTCAAACGACTCAGCTGATCTCGGGGTCGACAACCGATCAGCTGTTTTCGCCGAATCTCTCGCTTTGTCTCGGGTGTTTACCTCGCGCACTGAGGCCCCGAGACAAAGGGAGAGAATCAGCACACGCAAAAACGAGACAGTTTTGCTCTCGCTATTTCCGAGAAACGACCTTTTTATTTCTAGAATAAGATCTCGAATTAACGTCGTTTCCCGGAATACTTTAAGATCAATTTTACCGGATTTAATTTAATTATATGATTTACGTCCGATCCCGAACAAAATTCAAAAGTTAAGAAATTAAAAATCATATCCTATCTTAGCCCTAAATCTCTAGCTTGAGTTAAATGACCTTGAACGGAAGTATTATTTAAATAACTTCTAGGCTCTAAGCTTATTTGTTGTTTTTTTACATTACTCGCTTCTAACGTACTGTCCCTGCTTAATATTAATATCTGTTGCATTGGTTGATTTAGTGCTATATCCATCTTGCTATTAAATGTAGCCATAAACTTATCAAATTTCTTCGAACTTAACTTACCAGGACATCCTGCTTCTCTTCCAGGACATACTTTCTCTACATATGAATTTAAAATCTCTGAAATCTCATTAAGTACTCAAGTCCTTGCTTTACTAATTGGTTACTAAGCTGTTTTTTTTTCTATTAACTCTTCTATATGCTTTTCAAGTTGCATATCGATAAATGCACGTAACCCTTCAATAAATCTTTCATTTCCTTTGAGATGAATAATCTGATCAATTTTATCAACTCTTTACTGCCATATAAATATCAGTGCCAACAAATACTACAGCTCCAATTGTTCCTCCAATAGGTTCAGTAACAGATGAGACTCTTTCAAACACTTCAAAAGCTTCAGCGATTTCTATGCCAATCTCTACGCTATCTACTCCCGGGTAAATACTATTTCCTACTATGCCAACCAGTGCTTCTTCAGTAACATTTTTAAATTCTTTTATCTGGTTTATTAAATTTTATTAAATCATAGGTAACAAAGGCTGAAACTTTCCACGAGCAAGAAAAGGGGATGCTGCTTTTAAAGATCTACCAAGTAGTTTCAACAACCTTGGCAAATCCTTGACCACCGGCAATAAAACCCACATTAATTGCTACGGCTTGATAATTACCATTTAAAAAGTCAGCTAAAACGAGATTTTTAGCCATCATGCCATGCATAGTCATACTGGAGATTTTTCCTATTCTATTTAGATGACCCATGACTTTTTGATTGCCAATTAGATTATTTACTAAACTTTGAGATTCACCTGTAACTCTGACCTTATCTGCTAGTTGAATTAGCTGACTTTGCTTCGACTCTGGCAAATCTTTAATGTAATTAACGAACTTTTCACTATCTATTTTAATTTTACTAAAGTTTCTTTTTTCACTTTTTTCAGCATTGAATTCATCCACATCCTTCCATGTGAATAAACATTCTCCGACTCTCTCTCCCTCTCTCTCTCTCTTTCCCTCTGCCTCTGCCTCTGCCTCTGCCTCTGCCTCTGCCTCTGCCTCTCCCTCTCCCTCTCCCTCTTTTTCTCCCAACTTTAGCTTCTCTTTTCTTTCTATTATTTCTTTCTCTTTGGTAAGCATTCTTCAGCTGAAACTTCACCTCCTTGATGTATAGGATCAGTCTCTTGTTGATTAATAGATTTAGACTTAAGAATATCTATAATTTCTTGATAAATTTGTGGATCTTGAGCTAATTTTTCCCTAGCTAAAGCCAATGGAGTTGTTCCATTATCGTCTTGAATATTAGGATTTGCTTTACTATCTAACAGCAGTTGTACAACTTTGAATTTACCAAATTTAGCAGCATAATGTAAAGGCATATAGCCGTTCGTACCAGGAGCATTAGGATTTGCCCCATTTCTTAGGAGAACTTCAGTAATCTTCTACATAACCTTTCCAAGCAGCATAGTGTAGTGGCCTGTCACCATCAGTACCTTGAGCATTAACAACTGCACCTTTGCTTAGACAATCTTTAGTTTTCTGTAGATCACCTTTTTTTACTTGAGTAAATAGTTTCTTGGTCGATGCCAGAATTTTTTTAATTGAATCATTAGTAGCATAATATAGAGGAGTTTTTCCATCGTTATTTTTAACGTCAATGTGTGCTCCATTCTCTAATAAAACTTTAATAACATTTTTGTTATTAAAGTTATTACCATTTTTGGCTGCAGAATGTAATTGTGTAACCCCGTTATCCGTTTTAACATTAATATTTATATCCTTTACTTTCAATAAGATTTCAACAATATTTTTGTGGCCATTTTGTATTGCAAGGTATAATGGTGTTACACCTTGATTATTATTAATTTTATTAACATCAGCACCTTTGTTTAATAAAGCATTAACAACATCCAAGTGACCATTCTGCGCTGCGCAGTGCAATGGTGTCCAACCTTCAAAGTCTTCTAAATTAACATCAGCATCTCTGTTTAATAAAGCATTAACAACATCCAACTGACCTTCTTGTGCTGCACGGTGCAAGTCACGCTCTAATTTTTGATAGATGCATTTGATGTTAATATCAGCACCATTATTTCGAGCTCGACATACTACATCTATTACACCCTTCGTTTGTAAAATACTTGGATGATTTAGTTTTAATATCTTTTCTTTTTCTTTAAGAATCTCATTAAGCTTTCCCAAAGCCTTATCATATTTGCGTTGTTTTGCAAGTATTAAAGCTAAATTATGCAAAGTATTCAAAGTGTCGATATGATTTGGCCCCAAAATTTCTTTTCTTTTCTCATAAACCTCTTTACACTTTTCGAGTGCCTCGTCATATTTACCTTGAACATTTAAAATCCGAACTATAAGGAACTTTCCTTTGAGTGTACGTGGATTATCTGGAAATAACTTTTCTCTCTCTTTATCAACTTCATTCGCAATTCTTAAAGCCTCATCGTATTTTTTTGTGTATTCAATAAGAAATACGCAATATTACAATAACTAGTCAAAGTGTTTGGATGATTTGGCCCCAAAGATTCTTTTCTTTTTTCATAAACCTCTTTACACATCTTGAGACCCTCGTCATATTTACCGTGCTTTCCTAACACTAGAGCTAAGTTACACTTCGTATTTAAAGTGTCTTTATGATCAGACCCTAATACCTCTTCCTTTCGCTTAAGAGCTTTTTCGTACATCTTAGAAGCACCATCACAGTCGCTTTTATAGAACAATACGACGCCTAAATTATGCTCTACTGTACCGTCAGAATAGATTTTACCTTCCTTAACTAGATTATATTGACGGGAAAATATTTCTAATGCTTCATCATGTTTACCCTGCCTACATAGTAGTAGCCCAATTTGGACATCAATCTTATGTTTTACTAGTCGGACATCAATGTCTGATTTCTCCTTTAGTTCGCGATAAATTTTCAATGAATGATTATCTTTACCTTGAGTGAACAATACAGACGCTATGTTGTCCATCATTGATAGAACAGAAGGATGATTATCACCTAATATTCTTTTAATAATTCTAATGCATTGCTCCCAAACGAGTAAGCCTTTTGATACCTTAGGGTAGCATTTAGTTCGCTAACAATTAAGACAGGTAAACTACTAAATTCCTTCACTAATTCTTCATGTTTATTTGCATAGCTCCAAACAGATATAGCATGATCTACATTGCTTAGGCGAAGATTATAGATAAATAGATTAATTCGACTACTACCATCTTGAAATAGTTTCAGTGCTTCTCTTAAAACCTTTTTTTCTTCATTTTGCCGGTTTAATTCTATACGTGTTACTTGCTGTACCAACCTATGAATGTTTAATACTCCTTGTTCTAGGTTAGCCATAGAATACTGATCAAGCAATTTAACAGCATTATGCAGTTCTTCTTGATCACTTATTAATTTTGAAAAAATCCTT
>NW_027250422.1:0-20043 GCF_030848795.1 Temnothorax nylanderi | reverse complement strand
GCGATACTTGTTTGTATATTCAAGCAGCCGAAATTCTAGCGGACGTCGTCACTCGCCTTTGTAGCGCGAGACTTCGCTGGAAGCGACTATCAGTTTTATACACCGCCATTATATATTTTTCTCTGGCGACTTCTCCGTTCTGTAACCGTCTGAAGCGTCATTGAATTCAGTCTCGTCGTGGCCGTACGTGAGCGTGCAACGTGTTTCGTTTATATACATTTTCATAATTATATTAAGTATTTGTTTGTTTGTTTGTTTGTGTGTGATGCCTCCTCTAGAAATTGTGCGAGGCCGTGTAAAAGTGGGTGATTATAAGGAATCAAACGACTCTGACAGTGATCAGGATCAGGGTGAGTGGCTCGCTGCTCCGCCTGCTCCCGAACCCCCGCGTCAGCCACCCGCCATAGGACGCGGGCGGGCGCTGCTGAACCCTATCCGACCACTTGGTATCGGACGCGGGCGGGTGCAAGTTTACGTGGATCACCGCGAGGCCCTCGGACGCGGGCGGGTGCAAGTTTACGTGGATCACCGCGCGGCCTCGGACGCGGGCGGGCACAGTTTTACGCCGCGGGCCCTCGCGCAGGGTCGCGCGTATGTTCCGACGGAGGAGGACAATAGATTAGCTGATGAACTTTTGTTCGACGCGGTTCCAATTCTAGCGGCTCCAGTTCTAGCGGTTCCTCCTCCTCCCGCTAACCGCCGCCCTGGTGCCCAGAATCCGCGGGAGGCTTTACTGGCTATGTTGCGACGAATGGAGGGCCGCGGCCATGGGGTCCCTCCTCGTCAAAATTAAGAAGGTAAGACCGCTAACGCGACCGTCACGCGGACCCCGCGGACCCGCGGCGCGGCGCGGACCCGCGGCGCGACGCCGACCCCCCCTCGCGGACCCGCGGCGCGGCGCGGACCCCCCTCCCCCGCGCGGCGCGGCGCGGCGCGGCACGGACCGCGGCGCGGGTGAGTCATCCCGGTAAAACCAGAGGTTATGCGTTATGCAAAAATTTATCCCGATGAGTCATCCCAGATATGAGTCATCCGGTGAGTCATCCCGGATATGAGTCATCCCGGTGAGTCATACATGTGGTATGCCAAGGTCACCACCCCTCCCCCTCACCCCCCTCGTAATCCAAAACCCCCCCCCCCTCCCCCTCACCCCCTCGTAATCCAATACCCCCCCTCCCCCTCACCCTCTCGTAATCCGATACCCCTGTGTAACCCGATACCCCGCCCCCTCCCCCTCCCCCTCACCCCCCGCGTAACCCGATACCCCCCCTCCCCTCACCCCCCCTCATTGCCCCCGGGGTGGAAGCGGCCGTCTATACCTACTAATTTATGTGTGTGGGATAATCGATAGATCCTTTCTTCAGAATGAAGCGACCAGCAGTGCCCAGATAGCAATGCCTGATGATCAAATTTCATCACGTCATGATCTTCTGATATTGATCGAAATGTGATGTATGTCTTGTGATCATATTGTGATGATACACATCATGAGTACAAGTTAACATGTATATGAGGAAATATATGAGCTCAGATATTGACGTTACTTAGCCAACTCATGATAATCACATGCTGACCCTGGTGGAATAATTTTACAACAATTACCGCGAGCGCTAGTACCGCACGCTGCCGCGACGCGGCTATACCACGCGTCACTTTCTCGTAATCAAAAATCATCACGCGCTAGTATAAGAGGCGAGCTTGTGAGAAGCCTAATTACAATGTTCTTTGCTGCAGATCAGCTTAAGTGATACCTCTGGTATCACATAGTGCAGAGGTCTGCGAAGCAATTTTTGATAAATTGTTGGATATGTCTTACTTATTTATTTACATGTTTTTAAATAATTTTATTAAGTATGAAATATTTAAAATTGTTGTCATTTCTTGAGCTTTATATGCACACAATATGCAGTATTTCATTGAACATTTATGTGTTCATTATGTCACTATTTTGTAAACTTTTATAGATTTCATAACATGTCTGCATTCTGAGCAACATATGAGCCCGCATCTGTGTCTATTCTTGCCATCATGTTTTTAATAAACGTGAGTACAATATGTACTCAGAACGAACACATTTTGCTATCTGGGTGGTTTAATATTACCGGACACCAAGTGGTGTGGACCAGGCAACGTGGCCAATTCCTACGACGATTTGGGCCTATTTTCGGCCGAGGATGCTTGCTGCAGGGAACACGACCACTGCTCATTCACGATAGCGCCGAAACAATGCATATATGGCAATAATTCACATATATGCAATAATTCACAATATACTATCTCGCATTGCGATTGCGACGCCAAATTCCGCAGATGTTTACAGAATCTCAATACCAATGTGGCCAATATCACCGTCTTCGGAACATGTTCGGTACGTCATATGGATATCCATGCATGACAGACAGGACATCGTTTGGATGTCCAAAGGACGTCGGATTGTTGCGTGGGTTCCGATGATAAGCGACGGGCAGTCTAAGAACAAAGCGCGTACCGCGAGTCGTCCGTATTGTTATTCCGTTTAGTAATATTACTCCGTTAATCCACCCGCAAGTCAGGGTATTTAAATTAAGTGGAACAAGTGTATCTGAGATTCATCTTTATTATTAAAAAGCCACTGCTAACAAATCTCGCGAGTGTTGTTCTTTCACCATCCCGACGGATCGACGAAACCCGGTGCCGGGTTGGGACCTAATTCACGGCGCGGCACGACAGTCTTTACGATTGAGATATTTTCCTAAACAATGGAAAATAGTCGAAGTAATAACAATACCAAAACCTGGTAAATCTCTGGATGAAATCACTTCGTATAGAAATTTCCCTGACGGATTATTTGCTGGGCATCAGTCGTTCCTGGACGTGGCTGACGCCAAACGCCATCAGTTTTTCTCACGTAGTTGTGGCTGTGATCGGTGCCCGGTACGTCACACGGAGTTCCCTGTTTCACAGACGAGTGGGTGTCGTCCTGTTCCAAGTCAGAGCCTGGCTGAATAATCTGGACGGCCACGTGGCCAGGACGAGGCTCAACGTCAAGGGCGAGAGATCGGACGTTGGCTCTATCGGTTACCTTGTGAATAGCATCTGCGACGGTCTCGGCTGCATCGCTCTCACGGTCGCGGTATTCATTTTCCTGAAGCGCAACTCTAATCACCGCGATGGTTACGAGCGGCTGCCCATTCGGACAATATCATCGTCGTCACTGTCACCCCACAGTTCCGTTTCTTCTACCTCGTTCTGGAGATCGCCTCTGTACAACATTCTAATGGTGCGCCTCCAATTTTGCCTGACGAGCATCGCTTGGAACCGGTACATATCCGTGTACCAGGACCTCCTGGAGTCTGACGTCTCTTCGATGATCAGCCGAAAGGATCTCTACGATAGGCAGACCGTCGTCTTCAGAAGTTCCTCTTTCTGGACTATCGCTCTCGCGTGGAAGATCTTCAACTTTCACGCGATGATGGACTATATGCTTTTGGCAATATTTTTGGATCGCATTTGGGAATACGTCAGATTCGCATAGTGGCAGCTACCTACAGTTTTGTTTCTGCTTATTTCTTGCTCATATCCAAAGTTTTCGAAAAACTCATAATTAAGAGACTCAAACCAATTATTGAAGAAAATCAACTATTTCCGGAACATCAATTCGGATTTCGCGACAAGCATTCCACTATAAATCAGATTCATTGTATTGTTGACACAATTGAAGTAGCGCTTAAAAACAAGAAAATATGCTCAGCTATGCTGCTCGACGTGTCTTCAAACATTACAATGGAACAAGTATTCATTAACACAATGGAACGTTTATTCGCTCTTTACCGAGAAAATATGCACGTCCAATATGCCCGTATGGGGTTGCTAGTCCCCCGTCGAGCGCCTCCCCAGGTGGCGGATTGGGGAACGCTCGCCGGCTTGCCGGAGGGTACCGGGGAAATAAAATACCCGGGATGGACCAAAACTAGCAATCACTCTGAGCAATGAAAAAAACAAATTTAGGAAATACTACCCCAGGTGGCAGACCAGGTACAAGCCTGGAAAATCCACCCTCTGCGGAGGCTGGCTCCAAGGATTCTGGGGGAGTTGTTTATAAGCTCGTTTAATGAGCTGGACTTTAGAAATAAGTGCTCACTGCTCACTGAAGAAAACCAAGCATAACAGAATTAAATCTCTCGAGGCTAGACTTGCAAACCTAGAGAAACAGGAGGAGAGGTCTTACCACACGGATGAGAAAGAATTCACAACCCCACGGAAGGAGAAATCCGAAGCTCCTAAGGGACAATATGATTGGGTAATCCAATCTAGGAAGACCAAGAAGAGAAAAGCAGCTAACTCGCCTAAAACTATAATTACCCCACCGAGTTCTAGTCTTCCTTCTAAACAAGTTTTGCAAACAACTGCTAACAAACTCAACAAAGAAGTCGCCCCACCGCCAATTTACATCAACGGACTAAAAGACATTAATGAAGTCACAAATAAACTGTTGTGGCCCCAATTTATTATTAAGAAATAGGATTAAGAAATGGTTTTATTATTTAAAGATCACAATATTATTTAAAGAGCAATGAGAAAATTATGGAGACATTAGATAAACTAATAAGCAGTCTGGAACAACTAGAAAAACTTAACAAAATGAAATTCTGGTATGAATAAACTCAGACAATTCACTCGTGTACATAAAGACGCAATTCCTACAGGATAACATAATAATGTCGTTTACAAAATTCCGTGTAAAGATTTTGACGCTTCAACGAAGAAACTTTGGACACCCCTGTTACAGAGTACGTATTACGGAACTTTTATATTCAAAATAGATTCCGATCAGAATTTAGTTATTTCCGTTATATTTTTTTAAGGAGAACGGAATAATTCCGATCGGACTCCATTCTGAAAAGTTTTATACTAATTGTAAGAACTCTAATTAACATTTACGCCCCGTGTTACGCAGGTCAAGCAAGACACAGGATGAAAATCGAGGCTCAATGCGAGATGTGCAGAATTTATGGCGAAGTCCCCGTTTGAATAAGACCAAAGACAACCAAAGGATCAAACCAAAGCAGGAAAAGATAAGGTAAAGAAATCTTTATTTTAGAAACAGAGTTTCCAAGATATATTTTTTGTCTTATGCTACGATCTTTCTTATTGTTTTATTTCAGGAGACTGCGCAAAATGAAAAAGTTGTAGTGAAGAGGAGGCATTTATAAAAATTACTCAGAAGAAAACTTGTCAAAAGCAGTCAAGGATGTAAAGACGGGAGTACTCAGCGTGTCGGAGGCATCGAAGAAATATTCGGTGCCTCCTTCATCGCTTTACCGGCATACCGCGTAGAGTCAAACACGGACGTCTTTTAAATGTATACTCTGTCACGGGAATTTCCAATTCATCAGACGAATTTGTTACATTTCTAATATTTTCGACATGACTATTAAAATCTGACCTATAGACCTCCTAAAAATTGAGATTTTTATGTAAACCACAAATTTCCATCCAAAGTGGGATGCAATCTTCTTGTTGAGTCGAATTACGATTCATTAGACTGAATTGAAATACAATAACTTTCAATTGGCAATTATAAAGAAAGCATTCATTCACTTACGATAACTTCTATTTCTAAATTTAATCCTTTGATAGCTATTGCAATTCCGGTTATTAATCCACAACCGTTGATCGTCGTCGGTAATATTACTGCATCAAACTTTGACAAATATTCCATCATTTCGATGCCCAAGGTAGCCTGGCCAATGATCATATTTGGATGATTGTTCCTATCTTATTATTCCATAAGAATAAGAATTTATTTTTTAACGTTACTTTATACATTTCAATTTATCTGTATATAATTTTTATCTTCTATGATAGATAGTTTTTTCTATAAATTATAAATAATGACTAATGTAAGAACTTGTATCAATGTTGCTAAAAAATGATCTTTTAGTTACATATAGAGAGAGTTATCACTTTTCCATAAGAACTCTAAAATTAATTGTCTATATTTAACGCAATTTGTTTTTTTTATGTTTTTCTTTGTAATAATGTAATATAATAATGTATTAAAAAACCTATATGCATATACAGTAATACATAACGTTAATTAATATATCTAATTTCGTATCTTATTTCCTTTCCGCGCCGGCTTTGTGCATTTTCAATAATTTTTTTAGAGATGTTGCCACCAAAATTTTTATTTGGCTTTTTTTGGTGGCATGTGTTAGCACTATACTTGTTACCAAAAAAAACCCAGCTTTTATAGTATAACTTAAAAATAATTATTTTTAATTATTTATAATTAAGCCTGGCGACTAATTCCCCCGAGCAATCGAACTGGCAGTTTATTTGCATGTTCCTGAGTGACCAATTATCAATATCCGATAAAAATTGAGACTTATACTATGACTTGAAAATCTGTTTTTTTTCTCACCTGCGTACTTCTAGTGATGCATTCGAGCGAGACGAGACGAGAAAATACCGATACCGAGATTTAGTGTCGACAAAGACAAATGATTGAAAAAATTCTCTCGTCTCGACGGGCCGAGATTCTCGTTTCTTGATATTCTCGAATTTTATGTCGAGATGTTCGAGACTATCGACTATCTCGTTTCATCTGTTCTTTTATAAAGAGATAGTTCATTTCACGTTATTTATGACAGTAACATGAATATGAAGAGAAGTAATAATGAAACAAATAATAATTCTTATTATAAAAAGCAACGACTCGCTGAAATATCACGTAAGACATAATTAATATCTTTATCAATTATATATTACATTATTATACTAATAACAACATTGCCAACATTAACATTATTATTTTCAACTTGCTTATAGAAAAGACGACAAATATGGAAAATGAAATTCAAAATGACAAGGATGACAGAGATTGTACGCCTGATCAAAGCAAATCCACAGATTATTGGACTGGCGATAAAAAAGTATTATTAGAAATAGCATTTTTATTTGAAAAACGAGAAAATCAAGGTAAAATCGCAGTCTGTAAATTATGTACATCAGAGAAAAGAAGTAAAAATGAAAGACGGTAATACAAGTGGAATAAGAAAACATCTTTTAAATGCTCATTCGCAAATTTATGAACTTATATATGCTAATAATGGATCAAAATCAAAACTTACATCGGTAAGATATTTTTTCTCTTCTGAGAAAACTAATTTTTATTATATTAAGGGGGTGTTCTACTGTAAAATGCGCTTTTTTCGGGATTTTTTTACAAGAAACCAGTGAAAATTGTTAATATCAGCTTTATATTTTATTATCTTTAGAGAACATAAAAAATATTTTTTGAAGCTGAATTAATGAATATAAATATTAATTAAACCCTATCGAATACATGGCAAAAAAACGGTGTCCATGATTGCGCCCATTCTGGTTGTCATGAAACAAAAAATTCAAAAAGATTCTTAATTAATATGAGTTTGGCTATAACAGGAACTAGAATGGAATAAAAAAATTGAAAATTAAAAAAATGGCGGCACTTTGAAAATTTAGTATAAATTTTCTTAATCTTTCGAAGGTTTAAAGCCCCCATCAGATACGGCCAGCCAGGTGTTCGGATTATCGAAGGAGAGTCGTCTACGCAGGTTAAAACAAAAAATCGTATTTTACAAAATCACTTGGCCAAAAGTGTCGTCAGCTCTCCGACTATTATTAAAAACGCGAAGGCCAATGCAGCGAGAATAGCAAACTACTTTTTCCAGCTCAAGACGAACATCGCGAAAATGTTTAACGCAACAACTTACACCGATCCAAGCTGGTTGAATCGAGACTTTAAATTAAATTGTCTATTCGCGACATGTACGACTACTAGTAATTCTAATAACACAATAGGGTAAAGTGCCTATTTCGGATCAGATCCTAATAAAAGAGACAATATGATTGGGTAATCTAATCTAGGAAGACCAAGAAGAGAAAAGCGGCTAACTCGTCTGAAACTATAATTACCCCACCGAGTTCTAGTCTTCCTTCTAAACAAGTTTTGCAAACAACTGCTAACATACTCAACAAAGAAGTCGCCCCACCGCCAATTTACATCAGCAGACATTAATGAAGTTACAAATAGACTACAAAAACTAGAATTTAAAGGGAAAATAACAATTAACCCTACCGTCTAATGATATAAAGATCAATAGCCAAAATGGTGAAGAATATCGTAAAATCACCAAAATGTTAAACGAAGGAAAAGAATCTGGGCAACAAACTGAATGGCACACTTTTGCTGATAAAAATACTCGCCCCTTCAAGATAATGACGGTTTCACAATGTGCAAACTGATGAAATTATACGCAATTTTCAACCTAACGTCAGCGATTCTTTGAGTTATTTAAGTTAGTGACACTGAAGAATCGCGTTTGTAATATATCTACAAAGCGTTCGGGGAAGACGATCGCGGCCGACGCCGACAGGTTCAAGTTACACGTGATAACGTCGTCTATAATCTCTAGAGTCAGCTTTTGTTTTGTCGTCGCGCTCTTCGGAAGGAGACTCTCCCGAAACCAGCCTCAGCCTGTTCGCCGATTGGGACAGTCGTTCCCGACAATTAATCAAATATCCATCCCTAATTTAAAAAGTCACGAGTTTTGCGCGGCGAGTTTTGCGATGCTGGTGATGACAGGATGACGGCTCGCATCTTGTGGGGTTAGTACGCGAGGTTAGTGGGATTATATATATATTCCAACAAATAGTAAGTCCTAAATATTCGTTCACTCTATCAATTGCCTGCACACGTATAAATGTATAACTATACAAGAAAACCACGTTCCTTCTTCTCTGATTTAATGCGGGGGTTTTATCCAGGCACCAAATGGTACGGAGCAGGCAACCAGGCCGATACCGACGACGATTTGAACTCTCTTTCGAAGGAAGATGCGTGC
Organism: Temnothorax nylanderi; assembly: GCF_030848795.1. NCBI lineage: Eukaryota > Metazoa > Arthropoda > Insecta > Hymenoptera > Formicidae > Temnothorax > Temnothorax nylanderi. The sequence goes on along the minus strand of NW_027250422.1, from coordinate 11,173 downwards.
TGTAGAGAACATGGCATGATTTCTGCCCATACTCGATACCGCCGCAAAAATGCATAAATGACTTTTGCAATACTTACAAATATACTATGTCGCATTGCGACTGCGATAACAAATTCCGCCAATGTTTGCGGAATGTTGATACCTTTGACGCCAATAACATCGAATGGAAGTAGGTAAACTATGTTAGTTCTAAATTACTCTGTGTGCGTGCATGCGCGCGCGCGCGCGCGCGCGCGCGCGCGTGTGTGTGTGTGTGTGTGTGTGTGTGTGTGTGTGTGTGTGTGTGTGTGTGTGTGTGTGTGTGTGTGTGTGTGTGTGTGTGTGTGTGTGTGTGTGTGTGTGTGTGTGTGTGTGTGTGTGTGTGTGTGTGTGTGTGTGTGTGTGTGTGTGTGTGTGTGTGTGTGTGTGTGTGTGTGTGTGTGTGTGTGTGTGTGTGTGTGTGTGTGTGTGTGTGTGTGTGTGTGTGTGTGTGTGTGTGTGTGTGTGTGTGTGTGTGTGTGTGTGTGTGTGTGTGTGTGTGTGTGTGTGTGTGTGTGTGTGTGTGTGTGTGTGTGTGTGTGTGTGTGTGTGTGTGTGTGTGTGTGTGTGTGTGTGTGTGTGTGTGTGTGTGTGTGGTGTGTGTGTGTGTGTGTGTGTGTGTGTGTGTGTGTGTGTGTGTGTGTGTGTGTGTGTGTGTGTGTGTGTGTGTGTGTGTGTGTGTGTGTGTGTGTGTGTGTGTGTGTGTGTGTGTGTGTGTGTGTGTGTGTGTGTGTGTGTGTGTGTGTGTGTGTGTGTGTGTGTGTGTGGTGTGTGTGTGTGTGTGTGTGTGTGTGTGTGTGTGTGTGTGTGTGTGTGTGTGTGTGTGTGTGTGTGTGTGTGTGTGTGTGTGTGTGTGTGTGTGTGTGTGTGTGTGTGTGTGTGATAATCGACAGGATCTCGTTATCGTGAACCGTTTTCGGGGCGCCGCGGGGGTATCGGGTTACACACGGGTATCGAATTTCGCGGGGGTACCGCGTTTTTGCCGCGCCGCGGGAGAGGGGGTCCGCGTTTTCGCCGCGCCGCGAGGTCCGCGTGCAACGACCGCGTTGGTCCGCGCGACGTCTTCTCGTTCGCGTTATCTCCCCCTCGTAGATGTTCTTTCGCGCCCCCGTCCCCCATTCGCGCGCGTCTTCACGGTCGCGGTCTCTCTCTCTCCATCGCTCGCGGTCTCTCTCTCATTCCCGTTCGCGCACGTCTTCTCGTTCGCGCGGTCCCTCTCTCCCTCGCTCGCGGTCTCTCTCTCGTTCCCGTTCGCGCGCGTCTTCTCGCTCGCGGCTCCCGTTCGCGTTCTCGCTCACGCTATTTAATCGTTTGGATCTTCGCGATATTTATTTTTTAATATTACATTTAAGTAAGCGATAAACGAAGACAGCTTAATGACAGGGAATGGGATGAATGGTAAATGAAAAAGAAAAATCGTTTAAACTTTTTACCATATTATAAACTTATTTATTTGTCATGTGGCATGAATTTTGTGTCGACAAGAATTCATACAAATAGGTTAAATTACTATGCACTTTATTCCTCTGATGGGGTTGAAAGACATTTTTAGGGAAGCCAACCCTTTACAAAATCATCTTACAATTACTCGCTTTCTGCCGCCTAAATATATATTGTAGATAAGTTACAAAATTGATATTAACTCTCGACTCTAGAATCCTCGCAGATATTTTTTCTGCGATCTTAAAAATGCAAGTTTGCATTTCAGCCAAGCGTCGCTGCTGCAGGGTGATCACCACCACAGTCCACATATACGTTAAATGTGATATATTTGTCAAGAACATACGTGTTTCGCGACGATTTCATTGCACACGTGCAAAACTGCAAATTTTGCAATTTCGCATAAGTCAATGGAGCGTTATTGTTTTCATGAACATACGTGTCTCGCGATGATTTCATCGAACACGTGTAAAACTGCAAATTTTGCATTTTTTTTCGAAAGGCGCAACCGTACGGATGCTGAGATGAAATTAGATACGATAAAAAAGCAAACGTTGCATTATTAGTAGGATATAAATTGACGAATCTGGGGGATACGCTCAGTGGCCGAGGACTGGAAGTCGCGAGTGCAACAAATTGTGGTAGAAAGAGGAACATGGAGCAAGAGTTGTTGGAGCAATCCACCCTTTTAAATTCGAGGGAAGACTTTGCCGCGTGGGAGCAACGATGCGACGAGTTTATCGAATCGTTGGAAGAACAAAGTCGAATTAAAAGGCCGCGATTATCGATCGGTCTTAAACAGTCGTTGGTCGCTTGTATCGCACGACTCGAAGGTCTGAAAGATTCGGTACGTCAACGTTTCGTGCATGTGGGTGCAGGATACAGTGCGAGTGAGACAGGACTTAGATGGCGTGAGATAGATACGGCTTTTGAAAGTCGTATACTAACCGGTGTGGTAATAAATTCCAAACACATCGACCCTCATCAATTTCTCAAAGATGCGAGAGACATTGTACTCATTCATGTGCGAATCGTCATGCAACGACATGAAAATGTAAAAATAAACACAATGTTTAATGGTGAATTTGTTGCGGGCGACAAACGCGCGAATAAAAGTATCGCTACGAGAAACTATGAACTCTTCCGTGAGTCCGATTTGTGTGAGTGGTACAAGCGACACGTCATCGAGCCTACCCAAGCAAAGCTGGAGGAATTCCAGGAACGCGATAGCGGATGGGCGTTGTCGCGTATACTTACTTTGACTGTAAATGTGAACAAATATAATCCATTGCACGCGGGGTGTCTTGTGGAAATACCGCGAGAAATTAAATTGAAGAGAGCGGTGATAAACGTGCGATCAATGGACAATGCATGTTTCGCATGGTCAGTGATGGCGGCTCTGCATCCAGCCCAAATAAATGCAGATCTGCAATCGTCGTATCCTCATTACACGTCGGTACTAAATCTTACAAACATTAAATTTCCAATGACGTTGGATCAAATTAAACGGTTTGAAGATCACAACGACATCTCCATCAATGTGTACGGTATCGAGAAAAAAACAAGGAACTTGCGATCTTGCCAATACGGGTTACTGGTCGAAAGATGGACAGGCATGTAAATCTACTGTACGTGCACGACGACAACGTGGGACATTTTGCGTGGATCAAGAACCTATCCCGCCTCGTGAGCTCGCAATTGAGCAAGAATAGAAACAAAAAATACTTTTGCGATCGGTGAGTATACATTCTAATAAATAATAAAAATAATTTTACGTGAAAGATATATAAAAAAAAATTTCATTATTTACAGATGTCTGCACTATTTCTACACGAGCGAGAAATTGGAAGCCCACACCGTCGACTGTCGGGAGATGAACGACTGCGCGATCAAGTTACCGAGCGATAACGACAAGTGGTTGGCTTTCAAGAATCACGGCAGGAAGGAACGAGTTCCGTTTATAGTATACGCCGACCTTGAATGTACCCTGGAGAAGATGGAAGCGGATCCGGAAACGTCCAGGTACACGTATCAACATCATCGCGTATTTAGCATAGGATACTACGTGCGCTGCTCGTACGACGACTCGCTATCAATGTATCGGTTTCGTCGCGATAAGGAGTGCGTCGCGTGGTTCGCCGAGGAGCTAAGACGTTTAGCTCACGACGTAAAGACAATCTTGTCCACTAATGTACCCATGGCGGATTTCACGCGAGACGAGTGGGAAAAGTTTAACAGCGCAACGCACTGTCACGTGTGCGAAAAACCGTTCGAGCCAGACGACGTGCGAGTACGCGATCATTGTCATCTGACCGGTCAGTACAGAGGTCCCGCGCACTCAAACTGTAATCTAAACTATAAAGATTCGCATTGCATTCCCATAGTTTTTCATAATTTATCGGGCTATGACGCGCATTTTATTATAACGGAAATAGCAACAGCGTACGAAGGACATGTAGACTTGCTCCCAATTACAAAAGAGAAATATATTTCGTTTACGAAAAACGTTAAAAGCACCGAAGATAAAGATAAGAAAACTTGCGTCAAATTGCGATTTATCGATTCGTACAAGTTTCTCACCGCTAGTCTCGACAAATTGGCATCATATCTCAGCAAGGATAAACTGCGAATATTGCAACGCGAATTTTGTAAAATATCCGCAGAAAATTTTGATTTGCTGACACGAAAAGGCGTATTTCCGTACGAGTACATTGACTGCGTCGAAAAGTTGGAGGACTCGTGTTTACCACCGCGCGACTCGTTTTATAGTTCATTGACAGGTGACACCGTATCCGAGAGCGATTACGCGCACGCCGTCAACGTCTGGCAGCGGTTCACCATTCGAACGCTCGGTGACTACAGCGATTTATATCTCAAAACCGATGTCTTGCTGTTGGCCGATATCTTTGAAAATTTTCGCGATAGCTGCGTCGCGAGTTATGGACTCGATCCCGCGTATTATTATACTCTACCAGGTTTTACGTGGGATGCTATGTTGAAGCATACGCGTATCAATTTCGAATTGCTCACCGACATTGACATGGTCATGTTTATCGAACGCGGTATACGCGGCGGTTTGAGTCAATGTTCAAACAGATACGCGCTGGCCAACAACAAGTACATGCAGTCGTACGATCCATCGAAACCGTCGTCATATCTGATGTATTTCGACGTAAACAACTTATACGGCTGGGCAATGTGTCAACCATTGCCATACGCAGATTTTCAATGGGTTGACGACGTGACCGATTTTAATGTTATGGATGTCGCGTTGGATTCCACGATAGGCTACATTCTCGAAGTCGACTTGGAATATCCGCAACATCTTCACGACGCGCACACTGACCTACCGTTCTGTCCGACGCGCGATAAACCACCCGGTAAGCGGCAGGACAAGCTCCTCGCAACATTATACGATAAGAAACGTTACGTCATACATTATCGCAACCTGCAGCAGTGCACTCGTCATGGTCTCCGTATATCAAAGATTCACCGCATATTGAAATTCGCGCAATCTCCATGGCTTCGCGATTATATAGAACTAAATACGAAATTTAGAACATTGGCCAAGAATGATTTCGAGAAAAATTTATACAAATTGATGAACAATGCTGTGTTTGGCAAAACCATGGAGAATGTGCGCAATCACGTTGACGTGCGACTCGTGACTCATTGGGAGGGTAGATACGGCGCGGAGGCAATGATCGCGAAACCAAATTTTCATAGCCGAAGCGTCTTTTCGGAGAATTTAGTAGCAATAGAAATGCGAAAACTCGAGGTGAAGTTCGACAAACCAATCTACGTGGGTATGTGCATCCTCGATATATCCAAGACATGTTTGTACGAATTTCACCACGAGTACATGTTACCATTGTATCACGACAAGTGTAAAGTCACGTACACCGATACGGACAGTCTCATTTATCACATCGAGTGCGACGATGTGTATGACACCATGAAGCGCCACATTATTAGATTTGACACTAGCGATTACGCGATCGATAATGCGTACGATATCCCACTCGCCAATAAAAAAGTACCGGGCTTAATGAAAGACGAAAATAACGGTGCGATAATGACCGAATTCGTCGGGCTTAGAGCAAAGATGTACGCCTTGCGAGTCGACGGTAAGAAAGATACGAAAAAGGCTAAAGGTGTTAAAAGTAACGTCGTAGCCAGGTCGATAACGTTCGACGATTACACGCGATGTCTGCACGACGAAATTGAAATGACGCGACAGCAAGCCTGCATAAGATCCAAACAGCACGAGGTATACACCGTGTCCGAAACGAAAATAGCTCTAAGTCCGTACGATGATAAGCGATACATTATACCCGGTTCTACCGAGACGCTGCCATGGGGGCATTATAAAATACCTTTGTAAAATACAATTGTAAATACATTTAGATATGTATGAAAATAAATGACTCATTTGTATGTATAATATGTTTTTATATTGTAATAAATTTTTACAATACATTATTCTTGTGTATCCATGAATTGTGTGAATTATCAAATCCTAACCACTTTACATAAACCTCATCCCCCCTTTTGCGCAAAACTTTTTCAACGAGATACACGTCGGGATTGGCAACGCAATGTAACTCGTATTCGTAGAAGCCGCCGGCGACGGGTTTTCCGCAGGAATCTTCCAATAGATACGTCACGGGATTAGTTTTCTGCACTTGACGATTCTAAACACCTCCGTGGTCCAATTTGGCGTGTATCCTTTCTCGAAGATTGTCTTGAATTTACTCACGCGTACCGAGTCGCCCACTCTGAATCGCGCGGGACCAGCGATCTTTACGTGGCTGTACACCGTTGTTAGGAGCTTGTCGGTGATCGCGGGGGTAACATCGATGGGTCGCATGCCGATAGTTCGATGCTTTCGCGCGTTGTAATCCGATACGAGACCCGACAGCGAATCGATCCATTTGTAATTTCCGTTGAGCGTAAACATTTTCCACATATCGTTCTTGAGCGTGCGATTGAATCGTTCGACGACCGATGCCTTCATTACGGAATAGGTCGAATAGTGATTGATATTATGTTTCTTCAAGAGTTTCTGCACGTTTGCGTTGTAAAATTCTTTGCCCTTGTCAGTCTGCAGATTTTTCGGACATCTTCCGCCGTCTCGAATTATTTTCGCTATCGCCGTAGTAACCTCGGTTCCGCTCTTGGCCTTGAGCGGTACGGCCCATGCGTGCTTGCTCAGCACGTCGATAACGGTGAGTATGTAGTAGTAGCCTCTGTTGAATCGCGTGTATGGACGCATCTCGACCACATCCGCCTGCCACAGGTCATCATATCCGCGCACTATGACGCGTCTTCGCGAAAAATTTCTTCTCGCAGGAGCGTGTAGTTCTTCCACCAGCCTCCGTTTCTCAGTTGATTGCTTCTTACTAGCCATGACGCTGACGCGCAACTGACGCAGAGATCAGATGTACGTTCTTATCTATTCACGATGATTCGCAATTACATCTTGAATCATCTTTTGAAGTTCGTTTAGGGTAATTTGCGCGTTATTCTGGAATGTGGCCATCTTTCTCTCGATTTCATCCTGCTGATCCTTCAAAATTTGCACGCTCTGCTGCACGTAACGTTTATTGGCTGCATCGCCATCATCTACAGGCGGCGCTATCCGTCGAATCTTGCGCGATTTCGCGTCAAAGTCGGTGGCGACCATGCAAAGAGCGTTATCGCGCACGTAATTTCTGATTAATCCGCTCCATTGATAGTACGGTTCCGCACCGCCTCTTCCGAGCGATATACCAACTTGTTGATCGGCATTTCGATGTTGATTGAACGACTCGCCGACGCGCGGTTTAATTTATAATAAGTCCAGCCTCGCGAAGTTCCTCGATAATCGACAGGATCTCGTTATCGTGACCGGTGTGACCCGCTAGGCGCGAAGCTTCGAGCAATCGGAGACGATCTACAAGCTCGTTAGGATCGTCCCAATGAACATAGTCGATCTTGTTGTCGTTTAATGTCATGGCACGCGGTATACCTTTTCCAGCTTTTTTACCCGAAATCGACGATGCAATTATATGGTCGATCTTGCTGCCGTTTAATGTCATGGCACGCGGTATACCTTTTCCAGCTTTTTTACCCGAAATCAACGGTGCGATTATTTGTGTGTACTTGTATCCCCTGTTGCCATTTATTCGAGCGTGAGCATCATAATTGCGCTTATGAGCACTCGTCGTCAACAGAATGCTCTTGTATGTTTGCATATCGTCCACCGTGTAGATATCGTCATTGGGAAATTTCTTAAAGATCAACTCGTAAAGACCGCGTGTGCCAGCGTATCGTATGCCGTCGATAATTATGTTGTCCGCGTTGTTCACGTCAAAACGTTTATTACCGAGCATCATTCCATCGTTGCTGAAATAAACGCCGTATACGGTGTCTATACCGCTTTCTTGATCGCCGCTCAGAACTGCCCCGACGTACTTTTGGCCCAATAGACCAAAGTGATCTCGCAACGTTTCTCGACCCTCAGATGTTTGCAACTGCTGTCGAACGGACGTCACGAGTGAGTCATCCGTGGTTTCGAAAACATCTTCGTTTGCGAGTGATTCGAGTATTGTGGGTTGCACGGAAGGCGCAGAGGTTATCGGTGGTTCATTCAATGGACCTGTCGATCGTTTCGATTTATGCGGTTGTAAAATTTTGGTTATTTCGCTCAAATTAGATGGCACATTTATCGATCGTTTCAACGTAACCGGAGTTGAAGCCATTACAGAGTCGTTAAACGAGGCGTTTGGTCGTTTTCGTTTGAACTTTGGCTCTTCGTCTTCCCACACCGTTTCATTCTCAATCTTTGACACGTCAGATTCTTTGCCAACGGTGTTTTCGGCAATCTGCCTTAGAGGCTCGATGATGGGCTTAAAGTGTCTCTCCAACGCGATATCTTCCTCCATTTTGCCAGTTTTCAAGGCGTGATACTTTTTGCGAATCGAATCGCTTGTTTTCGCAATTTGATTTGCTATTCTCTCGCGCTCTCTAATCTCCTCGCCGCTGTCCATGTTGCGATAACGTTGTTCAATCGGCGCGTCGACAACAACTAACCGCGTTTCGGTATCGCAAAGTCGTTAAATCCTTTTCTGTATCGACCATTCGAAATCGCGCTGTCCTTGTCTATCACCACGAATCCATACTTTTGTCGCCAACATGTATCACACAATTTGCTGAAATCATCGTATGACATATCTGTGTTTACGTGATCGTTGAATATGTGTTTCAGATTGGTACCATCCTGTTTAAACAGAATCAATAAATTCGCGTTGTCGCGTATAAGATGCTTCGGTATCTTTGCATACGTCTGACAAAGGTAGAAGGAGTCAACGTCGGCGTGCCGGCCCATTGCAAAGTATTCTCTTATCGTATCCTGCTTGTCGCATGCCACGTCATCAAAGATAAAAATAGAATTCGGGAGCGCCTCGCTCAGGTGGAATGACGTCACTGTTATTCGAGAACGTAAAGTAGCCAATTTCTTCTATCGGTGTTAGTATATTCTCCAAATATCGGTATTTCGACTGTTGCAGCGATTTCGAGTACACATACACGTTCTCGAAACGTACACCGTGCGGACTTTCCAGCAAGCTTATCAAGACGTTTGTCTTGCCGCAATTCGACGGACCGCAGATGATACCACGTATAGAAATCGGTAGCATGTCTCCATGTTTGCGTACCTCTTTCGTTAACTGTATCCTATCGTCAAAGTTTGTCACTTTGATCGTCCGCGATTGTCGTACGAACCGCATTTTACCTCCCTTCCACAACGAATGAAAAACAGTATCGAGAAAGCTGGCCTATTTATAGAGGCGCGTAGAGCTGAGATGCTCAGTCTTTAAAATGTTTTTGCTCGTGTCGGATAACAGCGATATTTACGATTTAACCGCCGAGCAGTTAAAGTATATACCAAAGGTCATTCTACTACGGCAGTTTTATAATCATATAGATTATTTGTGGGATAAGCTTCCCGAACATATCAAGGCAGATTCGGAGGTTCAGCAATACCGTCGCTGTTTAATACATTATAATTTGTCGTGTCAGCAAACGCACATCGACGGTCCGCCGCCGTTGATAAAAAACTGTGGCGAATGCCACCGAAGATAGGTCGAGGTCTGTTGAATCGCGCGATAAACGCGCTTCCGATCGAATTACACATTCCCGGCTATCAATTTTGCGGTCCGGGAACTCATTTAGAAACACGATTGGCAAGAGGTGATCAGGGTATTAATCCATTGGACGCAGCGTGTCGCGAGCACGACATAGCCTACTCGCGTAGCAGCGATCTCGCAGAACGACACGTGGCAGACAATATACTTGCCGCGAAAGCGCGAAAACGTGTCACCGCGAACGATTCGACTCTCGGAGAGAGAGCTGCAGCTACAGCCGTCTGGGCGGCCATGAAGGCTAAAACGAAACTCGGTATGGGTTTGAAAACGAAGAAAAAGAAGAAGAACAAGCGAATACTTCCAATAGCGAAACGCGGTGGTATCCTACCGATCCTGCCGTTATTAGGGGTTCTCGGTTCGTTGGTCGGCGGAGCGGCGGGAGTCGCAAAGGCCGTGAACGATAACAAAGCCGCGCGACGTCAGCTGGAAGAGATGCAACGTCACAATCGCGCCATGGAAGGTCACGGACTTTATCTCGCTCCGTACAAACGCGGACGGGGAGTCTCGAGAAAAAAAAAAACGTCGAAGAGACGCTAAAAATCCCCAAGGGTGTAACTACCAACGTACAACTGCAACAATTGGCAAAGCGTATGCGCATTCCATATTTTCGAGGTATTTTCATGCGCGACTCGTTACCGATCGGCGGTGTACGTCGAAACGAAAGCGGTATCGTGAATTTGGATAATACTGAGGGACCGGGTACTCACTGGGTGGCGTACGCGAAGAGGGGAGATCGTGCCATATATTTCGACAGTTTTGGCAATCTTCGACCACCGAGAGAATTGGCGCAGTATCTAAAGAACAATGTAATAGAGTACAATCGCACGCCATATCAGCGATACGATCAGAGCAATTGTGGACAACTGTGTCTGCGTTTTCTACAGTCGGCTGACAATCAATTTAAAGACCGGCGTTACGCTGTTTAATCTCAGTATTCATTCAAACATGTCACTGACATTTACGCTCACCGGCAAGAGCAGCATCCTCGCGGTAAGCTACTTTCCCGCCGTGGATTTGAGCGATGGCGATTACGAGCTCGGTCTGACAGATTTTGAAACCTATCACACGATACCGAATGTAAATTCGTCGAACAATAAATTCTACTATGACGACGACAAGGAGATTACCATTCCCGAAGGATCGTACAGAACTGCGTGATATAGACATGTATCTGAAACGCGCTCTTTTATGGGATCAATCCAATAATGTCTCGATGAACGAAGATGAATCGCACCCATTGATTATTCGGGCTAATAACAATACGATGAAGAGCGAGATCAAGTGCGCTTATCGGATAAATTTCACCAAACCGAACAACATTGGATCGCTGCTGGGATTTTCAGCGAATCGCGTGCTGGAGTCGCGACAATGGCACGAATCGGATGTTCCGATAAATATCATCAACGTAAACATCATTCGCATAGAGTGTAACGTGACCGCGGGTGCGTACAGCAACGACAAGTACGTGCACACGATACACGAGTTTTCACCGAGTGTGCCTCCAGGATATAAGATATCGGAAACGCCGG
>NW_027250421.1:0-20784 GCF_030848795.1 Temnothorax nylanderi | reverse complement strand
TCCTCCGGCGTGCGTTCAATCCACCGGCCATCTCCGGCGTGCGTTTAATCCATCGGCCATCCATCAGCCATCCTCCGGCGTGCGTTTAATCCACCGGCCATCCTCCGGCAAGCGTTTAATCCATCGGCCCATCCACCAGCCATCCTCCGGCGTGCGTTCAATTTACCGGCCATCCTCCGGCGTGCGTTAATCCATCGGCCATCCATCAGCCCATCTCCGGCGTGCGTTTAATCCACCGGCCATCCTCCGGCGAGCGTTTAATTCATCGGCCATCAACCAGCCATCCTCCGTCATGCGTTTATTCCATCGGCCATCCACTAGCCATCCTCCGGCGTGCGTTTAATCCATCGGCCATCCACCAGCCATCCTCCGGCGTGCGTTTAATCCATCGGCCATCCACCAGCCATCCTCCGGCGTGCGTTTAATCCATCGGCCATCCACCAGCCATCCTCCGGCGTGCGTTTAATCCATCGGCCATCCACCAGCCATCCTCGGCGTGCGTTTAATCCACCGGCCATCCTCCGGCGTGCGTTTAATCCATCGGCCATCCACCAGCCATCCTCCGGCGTGCGTTTAATCCACCGGCCAACCTCCGGCGTGCGTTTAATCCATCGGCCATCCACCAGCCATCCTCCGGCGTGCGTTTAATCCATCGGCCATCCACCAGCCATCCTCCGGCGTGCGTTTAATCCATCGGCCATCCACCAGCCATCCTCCGGCGTGCGTTTATTCCATCGGCCATCCACTAGCCATCCTCCGGCGTGCGTTTAATCCATCGGCCATCCACCAGCCATCCCTCCGGCGTGCGTTTAATCCATCGGCCATCCACCAGCCATCCTCCGGCGTGCGTTTAATCCATCGGCCATTCACCAGCCATCCTCAGGCGTGCGTTTAATCCACCGGCCCATCCTCCGGCGAGCGTTTAATCCATCGGCCATCCACCAGCATCCTCAGGCGTGCGTTAATCCACCGGCAATCCTCCGGCGTGCGTTGAATCCATCGGCCATCCTCCGGCGAGCGTTTAATCCATCGGCCATCCACCAGCCATCTTCCGGCGTGCGTTCAATCCACCGGCCATCCTCCGGCGAGCGTTTAATCAATCGGCCATCCACCAGCCATCCTCCGGCGTGCGTTCAATCCACCGGCCATTCCTCCGGCGTGCGTTTAATCCATCGGCCATCCACCAGCCATCCTCAGGCGTGCGTTTAATCCACCGGCAATCCTCCGGCGTGCGTTGAATCCATCGGCCATCCACCAGCATCCTCCGGCGTGTGTTCAATCCCCCGGCCATCCTCCGGCGTGCGTTTAATCCACCGGCCATCCTCCGGCAAGCGTTTAATCCATCGGCCATCCACCAGCCATCCTCAGGCGTGCGTTTAATCCACCGGCAAATCCTCCGGCGTGCGTTGAATCCATCGGCCATCCACCAGCCATCCTCCGGCGTGCGTTTAAATCCACCGGCCATTCTCCGGCGAGCGTTTAATCCATCGGCCATCCACCAGCCATCCTCCGGCGACGTTTAATCCATCGGCCATCCCTAGCCATCCTCCGGCGTGCGTTTAATCCATCGGCCATCCACCAGCCATCCTCCCGGCTTGCGTTTAATCCATCGGCCATCCACCATCCATCCTCCGGCGTGCGTTTAATCCATCGGCCATCCACCAGCCATCGTCCGGCGTGCGTTAATCCATCGGCCATCCACCAGCCATCCTCCGGCGTGCGTTGAATCCACCGGCCATCCTCCGGCGAGCGTTTAATCCATCGGCCATCCACCAGCAATCCTCCGGCGTGCGTTTAATCCACCGGCCATCCTCCGGCGTAGCGTTTAATCCATCGGCCATCACCAGCCATCCTCCAGGCGTGCGTTCAATCCACCGGCCATCCTCCGGCGTGCGTTTAATCCATCGGCCGTCCATCAGCCATCCTCCGGCGTGCGTTTAATCAATCGGTCATCCACCAGCCATCCTCTGGCGTGCGATTAATCCACCGGCCATCCTCCGGCGAGCGTTTATCCATCGGCCATCCACCATCCATCCTCTGGCGTGCGTTTAATCCACCGACAATCCTCCGGCGTGCGTTGAATCCTTCGGCCATCCACCAGCCATTCTCCGGCGTGCGTTTAATCCACCGGCCATCCTCCGGCGTGCGTTTAATCCATCGGCCATCCACCAGCCATTCTCCGGCGGCGTTTAATCCATCGGGCATCCACCAGCCATCCTCCGGCGTGCGTTGAATCCATCGGCCATCCACCAGCCATCCTCCGGCTGGCGTTTAATCCATCGGCCATCCACCAGCCATCCTCCGGCGTGCGTTTAATCCATCGGCCATCCACCAGCCATCGTCCGGCGTGCGTTTAATCCATCGGCCATCCACCAGCCATCCTCCGGCGTGCGTTGAATCCACCGGCCATCCTCCGGCGAGCGTTTAATCCATCGGCCATCCACCAGCAATCCTCCGGCGTGCGTTTAATCCACCGGCCATCCTCCGGCGAGCGTTTAATCCATCGGCCATCCACCAGCCATCCTCCGGCGTGCGTTCAATCCACCGGCCATCCTCCGGCGTGCGTTTAATCCATCGGCCGTCCATCAGCCATCCTCCGGCGTGCGTTTAATCAATCGGTCATCCACCAGCCATCCTCTGGCGTGCGATTAATCCACCGGCCATCCTCCGGCGAGCGTTTATTCCATCGGCCATCCACCATCCATCCTCTGGCGTGCGTTTAATCCACCGACCATCCTCCGGCGTGCGTTGAATCCTTCGGCCATCCACCAGCCATTCTCCGGCGTGCGTTTAATCCACCGGCCATCCTCCGGCGTGCGTTTAATCCATCGGCCATCCACCAGCCATTCTCCGGCGTGCGTTTAATCCATCGGGCATCCACCAGCCATCCTCCGGCGTGCGTTGAATCCATCGGCCATCCACCAGCCATCCTCCGGCGGGCGTTTAATCCATCGGCCATCAACTAGCCATCCTCTGGCGTGCGTTTAATCCACCGGCCATCCTCCGGCGTGCGTTTAATCCACCGGCCCTCCTCCGGCGTGTGTTTAATCCATCGGCCATCCACCAGCCATCCTCCGGCGTGCGTTTAATCCATCGGCCATCCATCAGTCCTCCTCCTTACTTACTCGGTTAGGAGGAGCGCGTGCCCCGAGGTCGTGCCCCGGCGGTCACGGTGTTCTACAGCCAAGCGTGTCAGAGTGGCGTGAGGCCTCGCGGCCGATCGCCGTTAATACTCCCGCGTGATCCGATTCGAGGGACGCCAGGGTTTCGTTTTAATGTCTGCACTATAGTGTAGACATTATGTGTAGCCATGGCTCGGTGTTTGGATAACGTCAATGAAATTAGAAGTTGTATCGTTAGATAATGAAGATATGGAAGGTGTTGAAGATGTTGTGGATTGACAATTTGTTGCATTGAAAGAACCACTTTTGTAGCAGTATCTTTAAGAATGCTCTGTAAATTAGGTATGAATAAAATTTAGTTTATTATTAGATAACTGATTAAATAAATTCAAACGGCCAATTTCGAGCAATTATCAGGTGTTAAAGAAAATTATTTAATACATTCAATATAGTATACAAATTCGTTAACGTTTCGCGCCTTACTTGGCCTTCCTCAGAACAATAAAAATTACAAAAACGCATTGTATATCTCGCATTATTCTAAGAGTACAACGAATCAACTCATTACGACGCCACAATTTGCATTAATCCGGTCTCACCAAAGCAATCGGACAGTTAGTCATATTGAAGTCAGAAGTGTCAATTATTCGTCAATCCACGCACTGAGTCGGTCGCTTCTCCCGCTGTATGTCCCTTATTCGTCCATCAAAACTCATATGGATGTAAATTCCTTGTCTCACAACCATCTTAGTGACAACTATGTTAAAATTAGAATTCACATAAGACCGAAAAGAACTTTTGATTTAAAACGAGCTTAGCCACAAATGACTCACATAAGTAGTCGATGAAACAAAGTATTTAACTGATTAAAATTAGTTAAATATTTCCACCAATGGCTGCCGAGCCATAGTTACAATAGGCGGCCGATAAGTGGCGGCGGCGTCACTTGTGAAATGATTAATTTGTTAATTTTTCAATAAAAATGCAATAAATCATTAAAATAATGATGGAGCAATAAGGAGCAATCGTTCTATGCCGGATTTAATTGCATAGAGTTATTAGAAATATGTTTTGAGTGAAAGTTATAAATTTTACGTTTTTTTTAAATATCTTAAAAATAATAATTTTAAAAGGGGAGCAATTGTTGATTCTGAGGGAGCAATTAGGGAGCAATCGTATGAGCTATAGTTTATTAAAAATATGAACTTCCAGCGCCAACTTATTTCCGGTGATTTCAGCAGTGATGTCAGATGCTCGACGCTCGGTCAGCCGCGAGCCGGTGAGAATCGTGCTAGGCTTCTCGACGCTCACGCTCGCGCGCGCGCACCTAGGTCTTGTCGTACTTATTAATTACTTATGATATTTATTGATTTTATATATATATATAAAATAAATAAATAAATAAATAAATAAATATAATATATATAATATATAATATTAAAAAAAAATATATATATATATATATATATATGAAGCCGAGACCGAAGATTAATGAACAATACTATTGTTATTATATAATAATAAAGAAAACTTATTTTGTAATTTGAAAATAATTTCTTATTTTTTTATTAGCAAATCTTTAACTTTTCTAAAGTTGTTAGAAAATATGCGAATAATTTTAATGATTGTCAAATAATTTTCCTAGTTTATATGTATTACATAACAACTCATTGCGAAAAAACCCTGACTGAGATAATATTTTTTCGCAATAAATTCTTTACAGTAATATTCGGGGAAAGGGGGGATGTTAGATACGATTTGTATCAGCATCAAAAATTAAATCAATTTGCGATTTATTTAAGTAAATTTACTGTTCTAACGAAAAAACTGTGTTTCAAGACCGACAATTCGTTGGCGCGCAGTTTAGTTGGAAATAGTATTAGAAATTCACACGGAAATTATTTGCTACTTAGATCCTAGCTCGGACTTGATGGCGTTCTTATATTATATTAATTTAATGTCAAATATACAGTCTTAATAACTAATTTTTGAAGGAAATTTATAGTTTTTAGAGAAAGAAAATTCTCGAAATTATCGATGATTATACGTGATATAAAATTTGAATATTCCATTTGTTTTCAAACTTTGTGCGCTCGCCGCAGTGACTATTGTTAAAATGCAATGCATTCTGCGCTCGCCGCAGTGACTACTGTCAAAATGCATTCTGCGCTTAGCGCTGTTTATAATGTGCAAATAAAATATACGCTCGCTCATCTATCTGCATTAGTGTCATCTTGTGCACTGTGTTCATACAAGAATTCGTGCAAATGGAGTAAATTGCTACCCATATGTGCACATGGGTGCATTTATATCTTACCGTTTAGAGTACAAAATATCTATTCTCTAATGGGTAGATATGATTGCAACCCGTCTGTAATACACAGCAGCGTGTTTATAATCCAGTAAGTAAATTAATAGCAAATTGTTGCCAATTTGGCATTAAACTCACTTACAAAGAACTTTGCCCATTTTTATAAAGGTTTTAGGCCCCTCGCGTTTAGTAACGAGATTTAAAATGAAAGATTATTGTTGGAGAATCGAAATATTTCTATATAAACATAATCCTTTATTGTAAGTTAATACCGTTCAGAGATACACTCTTTGAAAAATTAGAAAAATGTACGAAATGGCTTTGTTTCATTCGATTTTTCGACATCCTAGGCACCTCCCTGTGATGACGGATAATAAACTATTTTAATATATCAATTGAAGTACTTTATACAAATAAATTTGTTACTACTGATCCAGCTAATTGCAAGTTTCTGGATGTGAGTCAGGGATATTCAAAATAATGGATTGTAACCATTACCACTATCACCACGGAGAAAAGTCCTGGATGCCGAGAAATCAAATGAAAGAATGCTATATAGTATATTTTTCTAATGTTTCAGAAAGTGTATCTCTAAACAATGTCGACTTAGAGGATTATGTCTGTAGAATATTCTGATCCTCTAACAATAATTTTTTATTTTAGCAAAGTCTCGTTGTTAGACGCGAGGGTTCTAAAATAGCAATTCAATTTATTACTCGATTAACTGGCGCAATATATACAAAAATGCACAACGTTTCGGCTCTATATTCGAGCCCTTTTCAAGTGCGAACTGAAACAGGAACAGCGAAAAAGAAAAACAATATAAATAAATCGAGACAATATTAAGTTAACGACGTTATTAAATATTGAGCAATACCTATCATCTATTGACTCGTCACATAATTAGTACAGATTCCTGAGTTCACGAGCATGTTCCCGCATGGCCCTAAAGGTCAGCTGTGGACCAATCTTAATTTGTAGCAACAATGATATATGAGGAGAGAAAGCGACGATCAAGAAAAACTTACGAATCTCATAATAGAATTTCGCGTATGACTAGTTCTTCGTTGCGACATGTTACATGTATGCGAGTACTTGGGAGACTGAGCGGACAAAGAAAGAAACAAGGTGTCCCGAGGTAGAAATATAAACAATCAAACTGACATGATGACACTGTCGTATATCGTATTTAAATTCTCCGTATCTTTTTTTAAATTGATCGTGTTCTTATTTTTCTTTATAAAGAACATTTCAGCGATCTCTCTCATTTTCAAGTGAGGTTCTTTGTGTAATATTTTCGGATCTGACCACTTAAAATTGTGGTCATTCTGTATCCGGTGCTTGCTTACGACAGAGAAATTGCTGTCATGTTTTTTAATATAGCTGAAATGTTCTTTCACTCTTGTCTCGAGATGTCTCTTCGTCTGCCCAATGTAAGACGCGTCGCAATTCTCACAATCAATTTTGTAAACCACATTAGTTTCCTTGTTAGTCGCTAATCTGTCCTTGCCCCTCCTGATGACAGCACTGAGTTTTTTCGGTATCTTATATACCACGTCACAGCGGACTCTCTCAAGAGTACCCCGTATGCCCGCGCTTAAGCCCTTCACATAAGGGATCACCACACATCTGCGTACATCAAACGTGCTGTCGCGTTCGGAATTAGTACTCAAGTCCCTTCTATTTTCTAATTGTCGCAATCTATTGTTAATATGCTTATTAACCTAAAATAGTTCTAAAATAGACAGGGTTTTTTGTGGCAAATCCAATTATTAATAAAGTGAAACGTGATATAAAATAATGTAAAATCTCATAAAGTGAGAGAATGTAAATGTAATGTTTTATTATAAAATAACAATAAATATTTTAAAATTGAAAAATCTTCCTATACTTATCTTCCCTATAATCATGTAATGGTCATCACCTGCGATGACGTTTAAAATTTCCAAAGAACTTTGTTCCCAATTGCAAATAACACTTAATATAATACTAAAAAGCAACGTACATTAAAATATGTTTAACGCATTACATTTGTTTTGCTTTTTCACTTAACTTTTGCATATACCCTACAATAGATTAGGCAGTAAAAATAATCAATAACTCAATAACATAAATGTTTTGTCGTTTATAGATCTTCACAAGTTCGAATTCCATTTCAACAATGACAAAATCTTTTCCTGTTCATATTTTTTATTGTTTCTATCGTATATCGACTGATATCTTTCGGGAGGTCGTATCTTAAAAACTGTCACTTTACAGGATTCGTAAATTTTTGTTTTGTTGATAAGCGACAAACAAGATAGTTTGCTTTACTTTCAAAAGTATAGTGATTTGGAATTAAAATACAGCTTTATTGTTTAATTTGATATTATTCGTGGAAAACAAACGCAAAAACGCAATTTTTATAGATACGACGTACTTTAAAATTGTAATCAAATAAACAAGTTACGACATATTTAGTTTTAAATAACATTTATTATTGTTATTTAAAAATAAATATGTCGTATCTTGTTCATTATTTGATTATAATTTTGAAGTGCAAATTTGTCGTATCTACAAATACGAGAAAATACGAGAAAATTTTGACAACTAATTCATTTTTGGTAATCTATTTCAAGATAGGATGTAGACATTTAGCTTCGGGGTTGCCTGACTAAGCGTTTAAGCAGAAAAACCGGAAATTGTGTAAAATCGACCTCGAATTGTGTAAGATACGACCTCACAGCTTCGCAGGATTCCCTCGCTGCTCCGATGTCACCTTCTGCGTCGTTATTTTCTGAAACATTCAAATGAACGATTCGATTAAGTAAAGACAGAAGAAATAGAAAATTTGTGACATAAATGACATAGTACGTGAAAATCAATTACACTCACCACCTTCTTTTAGGCTGCTCGGGATGTCCCTCGTGTTCCCTCGATGCGAAGCAACGTTGCTCCTTCCCGCGTGGATATTTTCTGTAACATAAAAATAATCGAATCGATTAAATAATTGTCACACGCATCGAACATCTTATTCGTTATTCAGATTAATATTATATTTTAAATTACTTCTTCGAAAAAAATCTTTACGTTAGAATCAACTTGAATCAAATTTTTCAAAATATTTCTTTTTACTAATTTAAATTTCGAAACACGATTTAATGTAACAACTGAATAAGCACAAACGAAAAAAGAGATTCTATATCTTTAGAAAAAATAAAAAGTAACATTTACCAGAAGTGTTGGTACGCCGATGCCCGATGCCTATCCTAGGCCTCCTTCTCCTCTCAGGCTGCTCGGAATGTCAGCTACGCAGGATTCCCTCGCTGCTCCGATGTCACCTTCTGCGTCGTTATTTTCTGAAACATTCAAATGAACGATTCGATTAAGTAAAGACAGAAGAGATAGAAAATTTTTGGACATAAGTGACATAGTACGTAAAAATCAATTAAACTCACCACTTTCTTTCATGCTGTTCCGGCCGCAAAATCCACCTCCACCTCTGGGTCAGATAGGAGTCTCGAGCCACATTGAGACTCGTGGCAATGCAGTTTGACTTCATCCCTTAAGCAAGAAAAATCAAGAAGCATTTCAGCTATATTGCATTAATTTTACAACGTTTTTGCAATATAGTCGAAATGTTTCTTGACTTTTCTCGCTTAATGGAAATGTAATTGCTGAAAGGAATTAAAAATTATTCCCTACCTGCGTTTTAACTAGGTCCTTTTTTTTTTTTTTATTTTACGTGGTGGAAATCTTCCATCACTGGAATCCCCACGACGTCCTGGAGGCAACCCGTCAGCAGTGGCAACCAGTCACGGTGGCTGTGCCACCGATCGGGGAGCACCACTGGTCGGGGAGTGCCTCCATTCTTCCGGGGTTTGAGTGACCAGTGACCCCCCTTTCGGGAGGAAGACTCCCCCTTCCCCGGGGCGGGGCGGGGGGAGTGCCGGATTCTGCAGAGAGCAGAACATTAAAGTTCCGCCATTTCCCCGCAGCCTACCGGCTAAAACCACCACGAGTGACCCTAACGCCGCGTGATGTCGCCGAAGGCAGACAGGAGGAGGATTTACTTTTTACACGCTCACTACTGGAGAAAAGCGTGATGTCGCCGAAGGCAGACAGGAGGAGGATTTACTTTTTACACGCTCACTACTGGAGAAAAGCGTGATGTCGCCGAAGGCAGACAGGAGGAGGATTTACTTTTTACACGCTCACTACTGGAGAAAAGCGTGATGTCGCCGAAGGCAGACAGGAGGAGGATTTACTTTTTACACGCTCACTACTGGAGAAAAGCGTGGTGTCGCCGAAGGCAGACAGGAGGAGGATTTACTTTTTACACGCTCACTACTGGAGAAAAGCGTGGTGTCGCCGAAGGCAGACAGGAGGAGGATTTACTTTTTACACGCTCACTACTGGAGAAAAGCGTGGTGTCGCCGAAGGCAGACAGGAGGAGGATTTACTTTTTACACGCTCACTACTGGAGAAAAGCGTGGTGTCGCCGAAGGCAGACAGGAGGAGGATTTACTTTTTACACGCTCACTACTGGAGAAAAGCGTGGTGTCGCCGAAGGCAGACAGGAGGAGGATTTACTTTTTACACGCTCACTACTGGAGAAAAGCGTGGTGTCGCCGAAGGCAGACAGGAGGAGGATTTACTTTTTACACGCTCACTACTGGAGAAAAGCGTGGTGTCGCCGAAGGCAGACAGGAGGAGGATTTACTTTTTACACGCTCACTACTGGAGAAAAGCGTGAGTGTCGCCGAAGGCAGACAGGAGGAGGATTTACTTTTTACACGCTCACTACTGGAGAAAAGCGTGGTGTCGCCGAAGGCAGACAGGAGGAGGATTTACTTTTTACACGCTCACTACTGGAGAAAAGCGTGGTGTCGCCGAAGGCAGACAGGAGGAGGATTTACTTTTTACACGCTCACTACTGGAGAAAAGCGTGGTGTCGCCGAAGGCAGACAGGAGGAGGATTTACTTTTTACACGCTCACTACTGGAGAAAAGCGTGGTGTCGCCGAAGGCAGACAGGAGGAGGATTTACTTTTTACACGCTCACTACTGGAGAAAAGCGTGGTGTCGCCGAAGGCAGACAGGAGGAGGATTTACTTTTTACACGCTCACTACTGGAGAAAAGCGTGGTGTCGCCGAAGGCAGACAGGAGGAGGATTTACTTTTTACACGCTCACTACTGGAGAAAAGCGTGGTGTCGCCGAAGGCAGACAGGAGGAGGATTTACTTTTTACACGCTCACTACTGGAGAAAAGCGTGGTGTCGCCGAAGGCAGACAGGAGGAGGATTTACTTTTTACACGCTCACTACTGGAGAAAAGCGTGGTGTCGCCGAAGGCAGACAGGAGGAGGATTTACTTTTTACACGCTCACTACTGGAGAAAAGCGTGGTGTCGCCGAAGGCAGACAGGAGGAGGATTTACTTTTTACACGCTCACTACTGGAGAAAAGCGTGGTGTCGCCGAAGGCAGACAGGAGGAGGATTTACTTTTTACACGCTCACTACTGGAGAAAAGCGTGGTGTCGCCGAAGGCAGACAGGAGGAGGATTTACTTTTTACACGCTCACTACTGGAGAAAAGCGTGGTGTCGCCGAAGGCAGACAGGAGGAGGATTTACTTTTTACACGCTCACTACTGGAGAAAAGCGTGGTGTCGCCGAAGGCAGACAGGAGGAGGATTTACTTTTTACACGCTCACTACTGGAGAAAAGCGTGGTGTCGCCGAAGGCAGACAGGAGGAGGATTTACTTTTTACACGCTCACTACTGGAGAAAAGCGTGGTGTCGCCGAAGGCAGACAGGAGGAGGATTTACTTTTTACACGCTCACTACTGGAGAAAAGCGTGGTGTCGCCGAAGGCAGACAGGAGGAGGATTTACTTTTTACACGCTCACTACTGGAGAAAAGCGTGGTGTCGCCGAAGGCAGACAGGAGGAGGATTTACTTTTTACACGCTCACTACTGGAGAAAAGCGTGAGTGTCGCCGAAGGCAGACAGGAGGAGGATTTACTTTTTACACGCTCACTACTGGAGAAAAGCGTGGTGTCGCCGAAGGCAGACAGGAGGAGGATTTACTTTTTACACGCTCACTACTGGAGAAAAGCGTGGTGTCGCCGAAGGCAGACAGGAGGAGGATTTACTTTTTACACGCTCACTACTGGAGAAAAGCGTGATGTCGCCGAAGGCAGACAGGAGGAGGATTTACTTTTTACACGCTCACTACTGGAGAAAAGCGTGGTGTCGCCGAAGGCAGACAGGAGGAGGATTTACTTTTTACACGCTCACTACTGGAGAAAAGCGTGGTGTCGCCGAAGGCAGACAGGAGGAGGATTTACTTTTTACACGCTCACTACTGGAGAAAAGCGTGGTGTCGCCGAAGGCAGACAGGAGGAGGATTTACTTTTTACACGCTCACTACTGGAGAAAAGCGTGGTGTCGCCGAAGGCAGACAGGAGGAGGATTTACTTTTTACACGCTCACTACTGGAGAAAAGCGTGGTGTCGCCGAAGGCAGACAGGAGGAGGATTTACTTTTTACACGCTCACTACTGGAGAAAAGCGTGGTGTCGCCGAAGGCAGACAGGAGGAGGATTTACTTTTTACACGCTCACTACTGGAGAAAAGCGTGGTGTCGCCGAAGGCAGACAGGAGGAGGATTTACTTTTTACACGCTCACTACTGGAGAAAAGCGTGGTGTCGCCGAAGGCAGACAGGAGGAGGATTTACTTTTTACACGCTCACTACTGGAGAAAAGCGTGGTGTCGCCGAAGGCAGACAGGAGGAGGATTTACTTTTTACACGCTCACTACTGGAGAAAAGCGTGGTGTCGCCGAAGGCAGACAGGAGGAGGATTTACTTTTTACACGCTCACTACTGGAGAAAAGCGTGGTGTCGCCGAAGGCAGACAGGAGGAGGATTTACTTTTTACACGCTCACTACTGGAGAAAAGCGTGGTGTCGCCGAAGGCAGACAGGAGGAGGATTTACTTTTTACACGCTCACTACTGGAGAAAAGCGTGGTGTCGCCGAAGGCAGACAGGAGGAGGATTTACTTTTTACACGCTCACTACTGGAGAAAAGCGTGGTGTCGCCGAAGGCAGACAGGAGGAGGATTTACTTTTTACACGCTCACTACTGGAGAAAAGCGTGGTGTCGCCGAAGGCAGACAGGAGGAGGATTTACTTTTTACACGCTCACTACTGGAGAAAAGCGTGGTGTCGCCGAAGGCAGACAGGAGGAGGATTTACTTTTTACACGCTCACTACTGGAGAAAAGCGTGGTGTCGCCGAAGGCAGACAGGAGGAGGATTTACTTTTTACACGCTCACTACTGGAGAAAAGCGTGGTGTCGCCGAAGGCAGACAGGAGGAGGATTTACTTTTTACACGCTCACTACTGGAGAAAAGCGTGGTGTCGCCGAAGGCAGACAGGAGGAGGATTTACTTTTTACACGCTCACTACTGGAGAAAAGCGTGGTGTCGCCGAAGGCAGACAGGAGGAGGATTTACTTTTTACACGCTCACTACTGGAGAAAAGCGTGGTGTCGCCGAAGGCAGACAGGAGGAGGATTTACTTTTTACACGCTCACTACTGGAGAAAAGCGTGGTGTCGCCGAAGGCAGACAGGAGGAGGATTTACTTTTTACACGCTCACTACTGGAGAAAAGCGTGGTGTCGCCGAAGGCAGACAGGAGGAGGATTTACTTTTTACACGCTCACTACTGGAGAAAAGCGTGGTGTCGCCGAAGGCAGACAGGAGGAGGATTTACTTTTTACACGCTCACTACTGGAGAAAAGCGTGGTGTCGCCGAAGGCAGACAGGAGGAGGATTTACTTTTTACACGCTCACTACTGGAGAAAAGCGTGGTGTCGCCGAAGGCAGACAGGAGGAGGATTTACTTTTTACACGCTCACTACTGGAGAAAAGCGTGGTGTCGCCGAAGGCAGACAGGAGGAGGATTTACTTTTTACACGCTCACTACTGGAGAAAAGCGTGGTGTCGCCGAAGGCAGACAGGAGGAGGATTTACTTTTTACACGCTCACTACTGGAGAAAAGCGTGGTGTCGCCGAAGGCAGACAGGAGGAGGATTTACTTTTTACACGCTCACTACTGGAGAAAAGCGTGGTGTCGCCGAAGGCAGACAGGAGGAGGATTTACTTTTTACACGCTCACTACTGGAGAAAAGCGTGGTGTCGCCGAAGGCAGACAGGAGGAGGATTTACTTTTTACACGCTCACTACTGGAGAAAAGCGTGGTGTCGCCGAAGGCAGACAGGAGGAGGATTTACTTTTTACACGCTCACTACTGGAGAAAAGCGTGATGTCGCCGAAGGCAGACAGGAGGAGGATTTACTTTTTACACGCTCACTACTGGAGAAAAGCGTGATGTCGCCGAAGGCAGACAGGAGGAGGATTTACTTTTTACACGCTCACTACTGGAGAAAAGCGTGATGTCGCCGAAGGCAGACAGGAGGAGGATTTACTTTTTACACGCTCACTACTGGAGAAAAGCGTGATGTCGCCGAAGGCAGACAGGAGGAGGATTTACTTTTTACACGCTCACTACTGGAGAAAAGCGTGATGTCGCCGAAGGCAGACAGGAGGAGGATTTACTTTTTACACGCTCACTACTGGAGAAAAGCGTGATGTCGCCGAAGGCAGACAGGAGGAGGATTTACTTTTTACACGCTCACTACTGGAGAAAAGCGTGATGTCGCCGAAGGCAGACAGGAGGAGGATTTACTTTTTACACGCTCACTACTGGAGAAAAGCGTGATGTCGCCGAAGGCAGACAGGAGGAGGATTTACTTTTTACACGCTCACTACTGGAGAAAAGCGTGATGTCGCCGAAGGCAGACAGGAGGAGGATTTACTTTTTACACGCTCACTACTGGAGAAAAGCGTGATGTCGCCGAAGGCAGACAGGAGGAGGATTTACTTTTTACACGCTCACTACTGGAGAAAAGCGTGATGTCGCCGAAGGCAGACAGGAGGAGGATTTACTTTTTACACGCTCACTACTGGAGAAAAGCGTGATGTCGCCGAAGGCAGACAGGAGGAGGATTTACTTTTTACACGCTCACTACTGGAGAAAAGCGTGATGTCGCCGAAGGCAGACCCTTAGGAGGTTTTCTGTCAGGGTTTTCCTTCCCTTAGGTCGGTTAGGAGAGCCTAAGCTCCTCTCTCACGGCTCCGACCAGCCGAGCGGACTTTTTATAGAGGCCGCTTACCTCGCGAGTCCTTAAAAGGACTCCCCGGTCCACGACAGACCCGTAGGGCTGCCGTAGATTGCGGTACTTGTGTGCTCGGGTACTCCGGGTGCGCAAAACCCGTAGTGGAGGGCTCCCCCGTGCCCCTAAAGGGTCCGGGAGGACTCCCCCCACCCCCTGGAGAGAAGATTTATTACACGCTTAACTTTATCAGCGTGATGTCTTTAGCAGACAAAATTTTTTACACGCTTAATTTTTTTCAAGCGTGATGTCTTTTGCAGACTCGAGCCACATTGAGACTCGTGGCAATGCAGTGTGACTTCATCCCTTAAGCAAGAAAAATCAAGAAGCATTTCAGCTATATTGCATCAATTTTACAACGTTTTTGCAATATAGTCAAAATGTTTCTTGACTCTTCTCGCTTAATGGAAATGTAATTGCTGAAAGGAATTAAAAATTATTCCCTACGTTTTAACTAAGTAGCTTTTTTTTTTCTTTTTACGTGGTGGAAATCTTCCATCACTGGAATCCCCACGACGTCCTGGAGGCAACCCGTCAGCAGTGGCAACCAGTCACGGTGGCTGTGCCACCGATCGGGGAGCACCACTGGTCGGGGAGTGCCTCCATTCTTCCGGGGTTTGAGTGACCAGTGACCCCCCTTTCGGGAGGAAGACCCCCCCTTCCCCGGGGCGGGGCGGGAGGAGTGCCGGATTCTGCGGAGAGCAGAACATTAAAGTTCCGCCATTTCCCCGCAGCCTACCGGCTAAAACCACCACGAGTGACCCTAACACCGCGTCGAGCGAGCAAGGGGGGAGGTCGCGCCGCGTGTCACTGCCGCCGGTAGACAACGCGCCGATTTATACGGTCGAGCGAGCAGGGGGGGAGGTCGCGCCGCGTGTCACAGCGCCGGTAGATGATTATAATGTTGCGGTTGATTACGAATCGTTGCGATCGTTAATAAGCGCGCGTTAATCATATCGGAAAAAAATAAACAACTACGTTGGATCGTTAATAAAATCTTAATTAAGTGACTTAATTTTGCTTTTAATTTTACAATGATACGCGTAATTAATGTATTCGTCCAAGAATTAATACACAGCAGCAATGGAAAGTAAAACAGAATTATATTATCAAGAAATGAAAGAATTTTATGTTAATCGCGTTCTAATAAAAATCGTCGTGATTATATCTTCCCGGAAGAGGAGAACGAGCGAATATAATTTTTCTAGCTCTACCGGGAATCGAACCCGGGACCTTTGGCTCAATAGACCAGTGCGCTGTCTACTAGGCCATGCTCGTCCTCAATAAAATATACACAGAGAAAAAATAATGTTGTATCAACAGCATTAGTCTAATTGGAAATAATCTTGTTTTATTTCATTAAAACAAAAGCATAATGTATTGAATTAACAAGATTATTTCCAATTAGACTCAGGCTGTTGATACAACATTATTTTTTTCTCCGTGTATATTTGCCAAATTTAAATAATTGACCTCTGTGAAGTTAGCACCTCATCTTTCAAAAAATCATTTTTTTTTTCAAGTTCTGAATGCACCCCGAAGAGTTCTAGAGTTCCTTATTAATTTTAGAAATAGTTCTGGCGAATAAAGCTAAAAAAACCGTTGATGAATCTTGGGGGTGCTAACTTCACAAAATGAAATCACTAAATCAGCGATAACAATAAAAGTATTAAAAATATTTAATTTTGCCATTAGGATTTCTTTTAGAACTCTTGAGGTGCTACCCAGAACTCTTAACAGAACTCCCAGAACTTAAAAAAAAAATTTTTTTACTTTACTCAAAAATCGAATATATCGAGAATTTTTTGTATATAAGTCTCAGAGCTTCGGGCATTAACAGTTATTGACAGAACTCGAAAGGTGCTACACAGAACTCATAGCAGAACTCCCAGAACTTTAAAAAAATTATTTGATCAAACGAAAAATCGCGAGAACTTTTTATATATCGGTCGTAGCGCTTCGAGCCTTAATAGTTTTTGGTAGAACTCGTGAGGTGCTACCCAGAACTCTTATAAAATTGCCCGGTTTGCTAAACAAAAATTTTATCCCGCGGAACTTAGAAATTTTTCGACCCGACATGTGAAAAATCGCGAGAACTTTTTATATATCGGTCGTAGCGCTTCGAGCCTTAATAGTTTTTGGTAGAACTCGTGAGGTGCTACCCAGAACTCTTATAAAATTGCCCGGTTTGCTAAACAAAAATTTTATCCCGCGGAACTTAGAAATGTTTCGACCCGACATGTGAAAAATCGCGAGAACTTTTTATATATCGGTCGTAGCGCTTCGAGCCTTAATAGTTTTTGGTAGAACTCGTGAGGTGCTACCCAGAACTCTTATAAAATTGCCCGGTTTGCTAAACAAAAATTTTATCCCGCGGAACTTAGAAATTTTTCGACCCGACATGTGAAAAATCGCGAGAACTTTTTATATATCGGTCGTAGCGCTTCGAGCCTTAATAGTTTTTGGTAGAACTCGTGAGGTGCTACCCAGAACTCTCATAAAATTGCCCGGTTTGCTAAACAAAAATTTTATCCCGCGGAACTTAGAAATGTTTCGACCCGACATGTGAAAAATCGCGAGAACTTTTTATATATCGGTCGTAGCGCTTCGAGCCTTAATAGTTTTTGGTAGAACTCGTGAGGTGCTACCCAGAACTCTCATAAAATTGCCCGGTTTGCTAAACAAAAATTTTATCCCGCGGAACTTAGAAATTTTTCGACCCGACATGTGAAAAATCGCGAGAACTTTTTATATATCGGTCGTAGCGCTTCGAGCCTTAATAGTTTTTGGTAGAACTCGTGAGGTGCTACCCAGAACTCTCATAAAATTGCCCGGTTTGCTAAACAAAAATTTTATCCCGCGGAACTTAGAAATTTTTCGACCCGACATGTGAAAAATCGCGAGAACTTTTTATATATCGGTCGTAGCGCTTCGAGCCTTAATAGTTTTTGGTAGAACTCGTGAGGTGCTACCCAGAACTCTCATAAAATTGCCCGGTTTGCTAAACAAAAATTTTATCCCGCGGAACTTAGAAATTTTTCGACCCGACATGTGAAAAATCGCGAGAACTTTTTATATATCGGTCGTAGCGCTTCGAGCCTTAATAGTTTTTGGTAGAACTCGTGAGGTGCTACCCAGAACTCTCATAAAATTGCCCGGTTTGCTAAACAAAAATTTTATCCCGCGGAACTTAGAAATTTTTCGACCCGACATGTGAAAAATCGCGAGAACTTTTTATATATCGGTCGTAGCGCTTCGAGCCTTAATAGTTTTTGGTAGAACTCGTGAGGTGCTACCCAGAACTCTCATAAAATTGCCCGGTTTGCTAAACAAAAATTTTATCCTGCGGAACTTAGAAATTTTTCGACCCGACATGTGAAAAATCGCGAGAACTTTTTATATATCGGTCGTAGCGCTTCGAGCCTTAATAGTTTTTGGTAGAACTCGTGAGGTGCTACCCAGAACTCTCATAAAATTGCCCGGTTTGCTAAACAAAAATTTTATCCTGCGGAACTTAGAAATTTTTCGACCCGACATGTGAAAAATCTCGAGAACTTTTTATATATCGGTCGTAGCGCTTCGAGCCTTAATAGTTTTTGGTAGAACTCGTGAGGTGCTACCCAGAACTCTCATAAAATTGCCCGGTTTGCTAAACAAAAATTTTATCCCGCGGAACTTAGAAATTTTTCGACCCGACATGTGAAAAATCGCGAGAACTTTTTATATATCGGTCGTAGCGCTTCGAGCCTTAATAGTTTTTGGTAGAACTCGTGAGGTGCTACCCAGAACTCTCATAAAATTGCCCGGTTTGCTAAACAAAAATTTTATCCCGCGGAACTTAGAAATTTTTCGACCCGACATGTGAAAAATCGCGAGAACTTTTTATATATCGGTCGTAGCGCTTCGAGCCTTAATAGTTTTTGGTAGAACTCGTGAGGTGCTACCCAGAACTCTCATAAAATTGCCCGGTTTGCTAAACAAAAATTTTATCCTGCGGAACTTAGAAATTTTTCGACCCGACATGTGAAAAATCGCGAGAACTTTTTATATATCGGTCGTAGCGCTTCGAGCCTTAATAGTTTTTGGTAGAACTCGTGAGGTGCTACCCAGAACTCTTATAAAATTGCCCGGTTTGCTAAACAAAAATTTTATCCCGCGGAACTTAGAAATTTTTCGACCCGACATGTGAAAAATCGCGAGAACTTTTTATATATCGGTCGTAGCGCTTCGAGCCTTAATAGTTTTTGGTAGAACTCGTGAGGTGCTACCCAGAACTCTCATAAAATTGCCCGGTTTGCTAAACAAAAATTTTATCCCGCGGAACTTAGAAATTTTTCGACCCGACATGTGAAAAATCGCGAGAACTTTTTATATATCGGTCGTAGCGCTTCGAGCCTTAATAGTTTTTGGTAGAACTCGTGAGGTGCTACCCAGAACTCTCATAAAATTGCCCGGTTTGCTAAACAAAAATTTTATCCTGCGGAACTTAGAAATTTTTCGACCCGACATGTGAAAAATCGCGAGAACTTTTTATATATCGGTCGTAGCGCTTCGAGCCTTAATAGTTTTTGGTAGAACTCGTGAGGTGCTACCCAGAACTCTTATAAAATTGCCCGGTTTGCTAAACAAAAATTTTATCCCGCGGAACTTAGAAATTTTTCGACCCGACATGTCGACCGATATATAAAAAGTTCTCGCGATTTTTCACATGTCGGGTAGAAAAATTTCTAAGTTCCGCGGGATAAAATTTTTGTTTAGCAAACCGGGCAATTTTATGAGAGTTCTGGGTAGCACCTCACGAGTTCTACCAAGAACTATTAAGGCTCGAAGCGCTACGACCGATATATAAAAAGTTCTCGCGATTTTTCACATGTCGGGTCGAAAAATTTCTAAGTTCCGCGGGATAAAATTTTTGTTTAGCAAACCGGGCAATTTTATAAGAGTTCTGGGTAGCACCTCACGAGTTCTACCAAAAACTATTAAGGCTCGAAGCGCTACGACCGATATATAAAAAGTTCTCGCGATTTTTCGTTTGATCAAATAATTTTTTTAAAGTTCTCGGAGTTCTGCTATGAGTTCTGTGTAGCACCTTTCGAGTTCTGTCAATAACTGTTAATGCCCGAAGCTCTGAGACTTATATACAAAAAATTCTCGATATATTCGATTTTTGAGTAAAGTAAAAAAATTTTTTTTTAAGTTCTGGGAGTTCTGTTAAGAGTTCTGGGTAGCACCTCAAGAGTTCTAAAAGAAATCCTAATGGCAAAATTAAATATTTTTAATACTTTTATTGTTATCGCTGATTTAGTGATTTCATTTTGTGAAGTTAGCACCCCCAAGATTCATCAACGGTTTTTTTAGCTTTATTCGCCAGAACTATTTCTAAAATTAATAAGGAACTCTAGAACTCTTCGGGGTGCATTCAGAACTTGAAAAAAAAAATGGTTTTTTGAAAGATGAGGTGCTAACTTCACAGAGGTAAATAATTGCCTATAAATTTCAGGCGACTGGTATACTTCGCATGTTCTGCGATACAAATAACATTAGATGCATTAATAAATAATGCATCGACATAACGTATGTGCTTATGGATGCATTCTCCCGTAAGCACAATAAATCGATAAATAATGATGATGCTCCAGGATTAATTATTTAGCCTAGTCTGATCTAGTCTATCCATTTTAGAGCAACGAATTTGTAAGAAGTCGCATTTATCTATAGTACTATTATGTGGATACAATACATAAATATATCTAATATAGGTCTCACAAATTCGTTACCCCATACTATTGTAAAAAATTCGTCACTCACCGATCCGATGCGCAACGGGCGGAGTAATTCGGCCACGTAACTACGATGATACTGTAACAAAAACGAAAGATATAAATTAAAGAGGCGCTGAAAATGATAAATGTTTCAAAAAATACACATAATTTTACGCGCATCTAAATTCGTCTTTCAATTAGATTCACTGATATAATTCTCTATTTTCCGGAAAAAATATTTACAAAAATAAATTTTTATAAAATTTTAAATAATTTCTTTTTTTCTAATTAGTTTTAGCTTATCGAAATAAAACTCCGAATAAATGAGGAAAAACTATTAATTTTATGCAGATAAAAGATGATACTTA